>NW_019386306.1:21192-45853 GCF_000671375.1 Centruroides sculpturatus | reverse complement strand
TCTAATTTTTAACGATACAATAGCGACGATTATTATTTTAAAAAATTTTTGTTAGGCTTAACATCGATGAAAATTCAACGCGAAGTAGGTTAATAGCGATATACTAATATACTAATTACATGGGATATAATAATATACTACACTTATAATGGATTTTTTCATACTTTTCGGTTATCCGACTTTTCAATTATCCGACCAACCCCAGTCCCCAATTGGGTCGGATAATCGAGGCTCTACTGTATTTTAATATATTTTTTAAAAGAAACAAAACCACTGAGAAATGTTATGTGTGTTTAACAACGTTCGGAAAACTTTGAAAATGTTAACAACGGGTTCGGCCGAACCTGTGCGAACCCGCTGAATATCACCACTGCCTATTGTTATCAAAAAGAAAAAATTGACAACATAAAAACATTATATGCAAAACAAATTATACTTTTCTCTTTTAAATTTATAAAGCTTAAAACGAATAACAGTCATCTTTTAAATATTATAGAAAATCATCGCAGGAAGGGAAACTACTGTAATCGTCAAAATTATACCTTCTCAAAACAGGGCCGTGGGATGGATTTTCTCAGTATGATGCAAGTCTTCGAAATGCCGCTTATGCCACATCTTAAATGATGCTTAAGACGCCCCATTACGGTGCCGCTTGATGCGGCCGCATCTCTGCATCATAGCACGGCACGGCCCTGGCTACTGCCTAGCCAATGCTGAATATTCATCACTTTTTATCATAATGCTACACAAAATGTCCCTAATTCTGGTTTTGACTTAGGGCAATCCTATATTGGAGCAGCATTGTTGTTTTAAAATTGTTTCTGCTGACGAAAATTTCACAAACCTTTTTTTTTTTAAATTTAAATTCGATTTAAATTTACTTATCGCACTTCCTGTCATTACATTGTTTCTTTTACTTCCTGTATGTGTATGCCGGATATGACATAAAAGAAAAAAAAGTAAGTTTTAGATTTCTTTCAGTGATCAATGCAAAAAAATGTTTGCTATTATATTTCAATAAATGAATATTTAACCATTCTGTATATGTTTGTTTACATAAATTTGCATGAATAATCACGTGATAGTAGTCATTCGTCAGATGGTATTTTGAAAATTTTAATGACTCTAAAGGATGAGTCAAGAATTCGTTGGCACATCCTTTTGAAATCTCTATTACTTTTCTTTAAAAACACTCTTTCCATTCTTTAAGCACCAAGAGGACATTTTTAACAAGTCCTTTATTGGTTCAGCCAGGGCCACCCCTAACACATAGGATACCCCTATATTTCACAATTGACACATAAAAAACATCCATCTTTTGTGTCTGTACATAGTTCATGTGCCCAACCATAACACACTGGACACTGCACCCAGTCCTTTGTGGACGATTCCACATATGGTTCTCCACATAATACACAAAACCCTCATCCATTGCCATCTGCAGTTTCTTCAGTCCAAGAACCTCTGTTGCTCTTTCTTATATACTTGTTCACCATTTAAAAACAATTACATCCTCAATTAGTTAGATAAATTGAAAACAGAAATCAAAATAATTGTGCAAAGGCAACATGGAAACTATTCCATCTTGCCCAAATGTCCATTGCCAATAATAATATCAACACTTTAAAAATCCTTGAATTTTTTTCCTCTTTAAATATCAATTCATTCAATCTATCCCTAATAGGTACTTTATATAAAAACAAAATAGTAATACTTACCTTGTAGGTATAAATAATAACACTGCAAAAGTCCAATGATTGCATAATAATCTGCTGCGAAATAAGAAATACTTGAACACATCACTTGGTGGCACCAACCGGTCTGAGTCGCTGTTTGTAAATACAAGATATCTGGGTGTCTCTCTGTGCATGGAGATTTGGGTGCTTCGTCGTGAAGTTTGGGGTGGGTAAGTAGTTTCCATCTTACCCTCCCTTCTCCTATATATATATTGGTTTGGCTAAATATTGATATAGAGGATTTGACTATCTCTGTATGTATGTAAAGTACAAATCTGACATACAAGAACTATATTCTATGCATCTACAAAAATTACATTTCACTAATCAGAATGAAAATGTGGTTGTCTAAATTGTATTTCCAAAACCTTTGAATATAATTCAAATACACTGTATTGGATTCTATTGTAGTTTTTTGTTGTTCTAATTGTTTAAAGTTTTTATCAAAATAACTTAGATGAGTTGGAAAGCTTGAATTTCCATTAAAGCAGAATATAGTTGATTGATAGTTTAATAAAATATAGCAACTAATTAATTAAAACTCCAAGACAGCAATTATAATTAAAATTTGCAAGTTCAGAAGAAATGCTAAATCAGAATAGAAGTATATTCACATTTGTCCCCTTTCACACATCAGGATTGGATAAAGTAGTCTGAGGAGGACTACAAAGGACAAATTGTGAAGACACTTTTACTCTAATTTAATGTTTCTTCTAAGCTTGTACAGTATATTATATTTATTTTTTGTTATGTATTTATAAATATTTTTTGCAATGAATTTAAAAAAATAGATCTAATCCTATTGTTATTGAATAACAAATTTAATCCCATGTACAGTACATCTCATAACAGTTAATACTTTAGAGATAAAATCTTAGTCCAAATATTATGTTTAACAATAAAATAATTATTGAATAATTCATAAAATTTTGTTATTGCAATGATTAATTGCACAGATTGAAAATAAATGCTATTTTGTAAATGCTTTAGTATGAAATTCATTAAGTGAATCTATAATAATTATTGTGAAAGTTTAAATTCGGATCATGGTATATTTCACTGGCACTCTAGCAAACATATCATAGTATATATGTCCAAAATAACATAGTGCCTGGCATGACATTTTCTGTGATTTTTATTTTGTCATTGTATAATTCAGAATAATAATTATAATATTCAATTACTTACCTTTATATGATATACTTTAAAGTTAAAAAAAATAATCCCTCTAAGGAAGCTACATGGTTTAAATTAATCAAATGATAATGCCAGAATTATTGGGCTTTTATCATGATTTATTTATCTTGGCTAATTAAACATGACCCAATGAATTCAGTATTATCATTTTATTAATTAATAATTTGGATTTAGTTCATTGTACATGGCTTAATATCAATTTACATTAATTTTGTCTTCTTTTGTACACTTCAGTATCAGTATTTTAATTTGAATAAATTATTAATAAAAAACACATTAGCAAAACATTTTTAAAGAAATAAAATAACTTTCATTTTTTTAAAAATTGTTGTTTGAACTCTTAAAGTTTTAGAATGCACAAATTTTTAATGCTATTTTGGTATGCATATACAAAAAGGTTTCTTATTATTGCTCTAGAATTTGTCTCCATAAGGAATTTTATTGAAACAAATACATAAAAGAACTTTGACTAGTTATAAAATTATAAAACATATCTAAACACTGTTGGATTTTTTACTAGACTATTTTTACACTAAAATTTGATCAAATGTCTAGCATAAAAATAACCTGTAAAAATTCTGGCAATGTCAAGTCATTTGTTTTAGTTTATAATTTCCAAGTGTCTCGTATTCCTATACTTGGACCCATGACAAAAACTAAATTTTGAAATATTTCAACAAATTTTACACTGATAAACTGATCTCAAATATCTTTGAAAGTTGTATCATTTAATTCAAAACATAAAGATTATACTAAATTGAAGCTTATAGATAAGTTGTAATTATATTAATGAAAAAAGCAATCAAGAAAATTTAACAAGACCAAAACTTTTTTATTGTGTGATTTAAAAGAAATTATATTTCGTATATCATGGTCTTGACATCATTATTAAGCTTTATACACTTATACAAATCAGTTTTGAACTGGATAAAATATTCAAAATACAAATTTATCACTTAATAAAACATGAAAAACCAAGGAAGAAATTCAAACAAACATTCATAGGTACAATTACTGCAACATAGATGAATTTTACATGTAATGGTGAACAAAGATGAGGTAGAATATAAACTATATTTTTTACTGATTACATATACTACAACATTGGTTCATAAATTATTTCTTTCCAATTTTTTGCTGCTTTTTAGGAGGTGTCCATCTGAGACAAGAAGTATCTACAGTCAATCGAGGTTTCTTATACTGAGCACTACGTAAATGTTCTTCCACTAATTTCGGTGTAACACAAATAACATGTTGTCCTTTCCAATATTTAACCATGTTTAAACTTTGTAATGTACTGATGATATCTCCTTGACTAATACTAGTCATTTGGCTTGTAATTAATAAAATAAATTATATTTTTATGTGAAAGTAATATATGAAACAAATTTGAAAAATTGAACTATCTTTGGTTTACTGTAAACAAAATAAAACTTACCTTAAATCTTTAATTGTTAAAGTCCCACGAAAATCTCTTAAAATTTCTAATAACACCCAGGACCAATAACTACGATAGCTTAATTTTCCCAAATCAGATAAGGGTTTTTCAGGAGATCCGACAGAATGCTCAAATTTGGATAATTCATAACCTGTAAAATAATTTGTGAGCTATTTAAACTGTACAAGATGATCAAAAGGAGAATTAATTTGTGAAGAGTAAACTTGGTGACAATGTAAGCCAGTCTATTTATTATAGCCCTGTTTATATGTCATAAGAAACACTTAAATCTTAAATATTTAGAGTTTCAAATATTATTAGAGTTCATAGTAAATGGGTGAATATGTGGTATATGATGAATCAGTCAGGTAGTGTTGCCAAGTTTACTCCTTATAAGTAAATTTTTAATACATACTGAACGCTATCAAAAACTTTCCATATCCTTTACGTTGATATGGTGGCAATGTTAGAATACAAGCGACGTTATTTCCATCAGGAGATTCTTTTTCTTTGGAAAAATATCCTACTAAATGTGCCCCATGTTTGTCTACTTCACATAATATATAAAAGATGAAAGGTTCAACATCAAAATACAAAGTTTTATGATCAAGGAAAAGTTTGGCAAGTAAACATAAATTCTGACAATATATCTGTAATGGAAATAAATATATATTTATTAACTAATCATTAAATTATTATTAAAAATTGTTAATAATTAAAGATATATATAATAATATTATATACATTTATATAAATTAATAAAGTTTTATATTATCTTAATCTTAAAAGTACATTATTCATTCTTTAATAAGTTTATATACATTGCTATCTAAAGTTTCTTAGCTTATAATCATCATTTAATTGCATATAAATGTTTATAATTTCCTACTATAAATTCAAATAATATTAATAATATGAATGATGTAATTTCCAGTTTAAAAATTGTTGAAAACTTATTCTTTCTCTTTATCTACATAAATTGTCAAATCAGGCTCCAAAGTAAATTCATAATTTCATGAAAAATTATATCACATTACATTTCCTGTAAGTTATTTTTTGTTTTATAACAAGAAAATTTATTTTTGTTTGTTAAATGAATGTCATTGCCATGGTGATGACATTTGGAAACTGTCACAGCATCTGTTGTGGAAAATTAATGGTTTCAATTAATTGTTAAAATTCTTATAGACTAAAAATATTTGAATGCATATTGTTTTCATGATAAATTATTTTAAAAAATTCTTTAATTTATTTTTGAAATGATGATTGGTCAGTTTCGTTAATAATGAAATAATGATTAATATTTCTATCAATTTATTGATTTTCAATAATTAACAATATGACTGATACACCTTATTTAATATTAGTTATATAATATGTCAAGGAATTATCCAATATTATTGATTCATTGGTAAACTCAATATAAGGCAGAATATTTTTTTCTGAAGTTAAAACAACAGAAAAAATACATTTTATGATTTCATTAATAACTTAATTTTCTTTGAAATCTTATTACTTGTATTGTTCTTTCTTGTTTAAAATAATAATAATAATAATGTCTATGCGTAATAAAATTTTTCCAGTGTTAAATTTTATACAAGATATATTAGAGCATTCTACAGTTTTTCATTTTAAAGCTTTTGTTCAAAGAATAAACTTAAATTGTTGTTATGTACAACATTTCCCATTTAATTCAAATATTTATTATAATTTTAATACAGTAGAGTACTCATTATTCAAAATAATCAGAATGGGACAATTTTGAATAACTGATCATATGTAGTAATGAAAGAATAAAAAGTTAAATACCTTAAATAAAGTAAAAATATTAATTTTAATTCTAGTACAATAGTAGAAAAAAAAAAAGACAGAAATTTAAAATATACAACAAATATAAAATGAATATATAAGAAATAATGAAAAAATCATCTAATTTATTAAAAACAAGTGTTAGTCTTTCATTGCAATTTACAACTTACTGATGAAATTCTGGAATTCAAAGTAAAAAATAAATAAATTGCATAATAGCTAAATTAATATTAAATAAATAATTTTTACATGATTATAATTTATCACAATTCTTTTTTGGAAAGAAGTCACTTATTTTGCTTTTTAAACTGCTTTGTATCATGTCCTCAAATCCTGCAACTCAAATTTTACCCACTTCTAATTAAGACAGAAGGCTAAAACTTTAAGGATGTATCTAAGTCTGATTATAATGCATTTTAATGATGTTTTAGGGATGACCCCATCTTCACCATCCTTCTCATTCTAAAACCTGATAAATATAATCAAATGTAGAATTTAATTTAATAATGTGTGTGTGTAAATATATATTACAGATGTATATGGTGGAGGTGGCCCACCTTGATGCAAAAGCATGACCAATAAATAAATAAATAAAAATTCTTTTTAATATATTAAAACTATTAACTCAGCTAAATCCCTGGCTCACTTGATCATAACAACAATTGAAAAATTTCTTCAGGTTATATTTCTAACCATGTCAATACTGTTTCTAATGCATTAATTTAAATGCTTCACTGTGGAGCATTTTTATACATTAGAAGGCCATGATTAATTAATCTTGCTTTTCTATTTGTACTGTAATAAACTAAAACTAACACTAGTACTGATAACAAGATATATCAATAGTGAGCCTATAGAAGATCATCAATAATCATCATTACATTAAAACTTCAGAAAGTATTAATTCCAGAAATCAAGTCAATTTTGGTTAATAAATTTTTTTGATAATTGACACTCTATTGCAGTGTTTTTCAACCTTCTTGAATACGCGACCCCTTTACAAGTTAAAAAATTTTGACGACCCACCACGGTCATATTAAAACTATGTTAGTGATTTTAAAAACTACGTATCTAATTTTCTTTTTGTTGAGATTTAAATATCGATAAAAAACCTAATTGAACTGTAAAATAAACAGGCACAGCCTTATCACTGAAATTGTAGTTTTTTTATTGTAGTGTAGGACCTACAAACACTTGTCTTTTTATTTTACCCGCGACTCCCCATGTATGGCTTTGCGACCCACCTGGGGGTCGCGACCCACAGGTTGAAAAACACTGCTCTATTGTAACACCAGTAGAAGTATTCTTTTCTACAAATATCAGAAAAAATATATATCTCCCTAGCTTCATTTTAATACTGTTATTATTACAATATTAACATTATATCATAGTGAAACTCTGTTAAACTGGTATCTGTTATGGCAGAAAACCTAATAAGTTGACTTGTTGAGCTTGTCATTGAGGGGAGGGTTATTGGTGTACTGGATAGATCCAGAGTTATGATTTTCATGTAAACAGTTCTTGGAAAGGAATATGGGCTGTCGAGATGGAAAATGCCAAAATGACATAATGCTGTGCTAGGTAAAACCAGTTAGCTCGTGCATGATTTTTTCTAAAGATGCTATTGCATGAGTTTTATATGAAAAGCAAAAATATTTAGCACACTTGAAATCAATAATTATCATGTACTTCATTAATACATTAACAGCTACAATACATTACTGTTCATGTACTTCAATAATTAGAGTATGTCTATATTTATAGATAATAAAAGTGTTCAAAGCACAAAGTAAAAATAGTGTAATACAAAGCTAAAAGATGCAATATTTGCCAGATATAATCATTCACTTTTATAATTAAAAGGAGATCTATGGATTTCAATAATAATACACATTCTGATCAATTTCTTCATAAACTTTCAAATCTGCCACAACATGCTGATAAAATCAGACAAACTCAATAAAAAAGTAAAGAAATTAGAATTTAACGTATATGGAGCATCATAGGATATGAATCACATGTCTGTACAGCAGCAAAAGTTCTATTATTATTATATTTTAATGTTTAATTTATATTACTACATTGCATTCTTAAAATTTATGTTTCAGATGTTTCTATTAAATTTTCAATTTCACAAAAAAGTGTCTGTTAGAAAACACTGCTAACTAAATCCAATGAATATGTAAATTTTCGACTATAAATTCGTATCTTCTATTATCAGGACTTATTATACTGGTTATTATAAACCAGTATAATAAGTCCTGATAATAGAAGATACGAATTTATAGTCGAAAATTTACATATTAATAAGAAAAAAGAACATTGAGGCAATCTAATTAAATCCAATAAAGTATTTGTTTCAGACTGTTTTAATGGTCTATTATAATTTCTTTAACTTTATATTGAGTTTGTATATAATTTTACTTTTAGAAAAGTCAATAATAATAAGTCTTCTATGACAATAGAGTTTAGACATGGGTATTCTGTCAGAGAAACAATTTTAAGCTTGTCAATGTTATTATAAAAAATTATTTTATGTAACAAAAATTTATCAATATACTGTATTTCTGTTTAGGTTACACAGTTTTCTATCATTCATAATTATTATTTATATTCAATTTATTAAACCAATAAAAATTCATACTTAAATATATACCTTATGATCTTTTCCATCCACTTCCCATACAGAAATTGTTCCCTTTCTATAAATTTCTTTTCCTGGAGGTTGACGCCAAGTACATTCTCCCTAAAAACATAACATCAGTAATATATCAGGATATGTTTATTTCTATATTACAGCCATACCCTGGTATCTGAACTCCCAGTATCCAAATTCTTGATACAATATATTACATTCTTTGACACCCATTTCATCAATTGAATAATCGTAGCATTATATAAATTTGAAATGAATTTGTAAAACCTTGAAAGTTGCACTAGTAAAAGTGGGAAATAAGAAAAACTATTTTCAGCATCTATTTTTGTTTGTTTTAATGATTTTATATCTATATTCTACCAGAGCTTAAAGCAGTCATGGCAGTGAAAAAAGAGAGTTCACACTGAAAAAAAGCTAATAGTGTTAAAGTGAACTAAAAGAGGCATTATTAAAAAAACACACAAACACACACACATTTTGTATCAATAACATTGCATATGATATTAGATTATTAAGTGGAGTGAAAAAATTAAATATGAAAATAGTTAGGCTGAGTTTATACTCCAGAAAAGTGACTAGCAAGACTGCATTAAGCTAGAACGGGCCCGGATTAAGTTTTCATGTGGCCTGTACAGAGTTCCCACCATTATATAGCAAAGGAAATGGAAGAGTAACATAACTACCAGAATGTGTCTCCATATAACATGCCAAATTTGAAATACCATTTATTTCAAGGTATATGTTTTGATTTCTTGTTTAAAAAATTTGTAATTGAAGATTTTCTTTCATTTAAATCATGCTGCAGTTTCTGCACTTCTCGTTTTCTCCTCTTCATCACACCAAATTTTCTTTGCACTTTCCACTAGTCCTTGGGCAAGATGTATCTCTTCAACATTGTTTTTCTCAACTGCATTTCGTAGTCTATTAGTGGCTTCTTCAAACATTCTACACCTCGTTTTCTTTTGCATTTCTTTTTCTTTTTTTTTCTTCAGCTTGGCTTCAAGAATATCAATTTTCTTTTTCTCCTGTTCAAGTGCTTTTATTTTCGCCTTCTCTTCTTTTCTCTTCCTTTCTTCCTTGTTCTTTTTTCTGCTTTTCTTCTTCTTTCAGTTTACTTTGTTTGTCCAAAAAAGCCTTATAAGTAGCATATGCATTGCAGGCCAACCCAAGTAACTTCTTTGTCATTGGCACCAAAAAGGCATTATTGTTATATACACAAAGTCCATCTTTTACTATCAACAATGAATTCATCATTCGTTCTGAAATAGAAGTTCTGTCTTCTGTCAGAACCCATGTAAAAATGGAGAACCCTCTTTCAACATCTGCATTGCCATGATTGAGAACCAACAATGCTTTGACTACTTTAGCGACAGCTAGATATTTTGGCATCATTAACCTGATATTTTTTTTTAAATTTTCACTGAAAATACCTGTAGAAAGATGATTTCCCTTTTCTCTCATCCTATACCATAGCGAGAAAACAGTGCATGCATGTGGTGATGGGTCATTCCATTTGTAATTTAAGATTACTAAAAGGAATTTTCTAGTCTGTTTATAATTTGATTCCCTGTATTATGCTCCAAAAATGGGTCTTGTTTTTGCTTTTGAAATAGCTGAGGTGCAAAAGGAAACTTCTTACCAAGTCTTGATTTAAAATAGTTCGTAAATACATGCTGATTGAAAATATAATTTACATAGTAATATTCTTTCCAGTTTCTTTACAAACATTATCAATGTTTGTCATAATGGAACAATAATCATAATTAAACTGGATTAAGTGAAAGACTCTAGAAGTTTGTTTTTAACTTTGTGTGTTTCTTGTTCATTGAAGTGTGCTTTAGTGAAGCTGGAGTCAGAATTAAAACAATCAAAACAGTCGGAGGAAGTACTAGCAGACTGCATAGTCATCTCATATGACGTCATGATATAAACTTATTGAAAAGAAAATCTGAGGAGACAGTGGAAACAGTGCACAAAGTGAATCTAATGAAAAAAATAACTGCATTTTTCAAGAAAGAGATTGAAGAGTCTTTGCCTGCAGTATTATCTTGTATGGCCTCAGTTGATGGACAGCCATTATCCAATTCTGCACATTGAAAAACCTAAGACAAACTTTTCTCTGCAAGCAAATATGCAAATCTATCTAAATCTCCTAATTTGATTAAAAAATGATCACTGAATTCTGAAAAAAATTCAGATTGAGATTATTAAAGATATATCAGAGCAAAAAGTTTGAGGAGAATCTTTCAGTATATCTTGTGATGAATGGTCATCACTTAACAACCGTCGATATATGAATGTTAATCTATATGCATGTAACAAATTTTGAAATACAAGTTTGATTCACCCATGTGGATCCATATGTGCTGAAAAATGTGTTGAACTTTTAAATGTTGGATTAAAAAAATTCAATGTTGATTATAACAACCTAATTTCAATTGTCATGGATGGAGCTGCAGTGATGAAAAAAGTGTCAAGATTAGTCAATTGTAAACAACTAAGTATGCATTGTTTACGGCTTATACTGTACTTAGCAGTAGCAAAAAGTTCTTTACAAAAAAGGCCATGTTAAAGAAAACAGTACTGAACCCATACATTCAAAACTGGATGATGAAGATTCTGAAATATGCTATAACAATATCTCCCTTCCCCAGTTTTTGCAGAATACCACAATCATTTGTTATAAAGAAATCTGTACTTCCTCCTCCATACCCACTAGAAAGAAAAGTTATAAGTCCTGATGGGGCAATTCCAATTAAATATTTTATAGTATAAGCAGATTTATATTAGGAATAAAACTGAATTTGATGTTAAACTGATGATGGCTTCTCAGTTTTAATTTCTGTACAGTCAATAATTACTCTTGTTTCAGGATAATTTTTTTAAATGATTGAGGTAATGTAGCCTTAATAGATACTTTTGTTGGCCAAATAATCCAATCTTGTATTGCAATAAAAATAATTTCTAAAATTTGTAAAAAATATGTTTTAATGGTGGTTCTATAAATTCCAAATAATGCACCTAATGCTGAATACCACAAACCCAACTTTAACTTCATTAAAAAAATTATATTAAAATTTTCATAGAAATAGTTTTAATAACTTAAACCATCAAAATATTTTATATGTTACACATGAGATACCTATATATTATAGTACTTGTGTTCTGAAAAGTACTGTTATGCAAATCTGTGCTATGTAAAACAAAGGACTAATGTAAAACACAGGTTTAGGTTTCAAAAGTTAGTGACAGAAAAGAATAGTATACTTTTGCTAAGAGAAATATGTGTTTGTTAAAGCAATCAATAAACATGTAATACAGTACATTTAATTTGTGATTTAGTGTTAATATTAATTTTAGTTATACAAGGGCATTCTTTTTTTTATGAAGTATTGTTGTCAACTCAGCTTTTTTGTTGATCTTGGTCAGAAATATCAGCAACGACTTCATTTTTCTTATTTTTTCATAAAATTTTTATGGATGACAAAATAATGTTATTAATCGAAAATTTGTTCTAGGGCCCTTGTTTGTTCCATCAAGTACTGACTGATTTTTCTCCCAACTTTGTTTTGGAATACTGAATTGTTTGAGATGGGAACATTTAGAGTACTGAGATACCACCATATTTTGTTCATCATTTCTATGAATGATTACTTACTTACCTACAGTTAAAAAAAATTTAATAACATTGACCTAAAAATGTTTAAATCTTATTTAGAATACTTTATTTAATCTATAAAACCAAAACACAGTGAGTCTTAAAGGCTAATGTCTGAAAGCAATGTCAACATTTCCTGTTTGATAGGAAAGTACAATTTTTTTTTTCTTTCTTGTCCTAGCTATCAGTTTTCATTAAAGTAAACCTGACAAAAGGCAGAAAACAAATTTTAAAAATTTTAATATTGTAAAATCCATGGGCAAATTTGAGATGACACGTGCTTACTTGAATTTAAAAATATTGAATAACGGAGTTTGCACTTAATTGTGAAATTTTGTACAAATTCTCAAACCATGTTAGAGCTGAATCAGAAACTGTGATATTCCCAATTTTCTAACTGTTAAATCAGAACAGTGTTGAACTGTCGTGTTGTACGAGAGATGCCTCTAATTAAATCTTGCTGTTATTTTTATGTAATAATGTTCTTGAAAAACTAATTATCACTAATTTTCTGTCTTTTGTATTTTCTGTATTTTAAATAATTTAATTCATTTGAGAAGAATCAAAAAATATCTTAGCAAAGATATATATTTTGTTAATTTCAGTTATAGGACTTGAAAAATTACTTTGAACAAAATTTTAGGATAAGAGTATTTTTCCATCTTAAATTTAAAAATATTCAGCAAAGAAGTTTTAATTTAGATTCCAAAAGTCAATTCTAATATTCAATTGGTGGGACATTATTGCTTGAATGCATTGGTGTGTTTTTGCTTGAAATTGGAATGTGAATTAGTATGCTTTGTTTTTAAAACTGAATATTAAATTTATGTTTGTGAATGGAAGAATTGATATTTTTGTCCAATATTAACTGTTAAGTTTGTTTTAGCCTTCTTTTAATGTTGTAGAATTAAATATTTTTGAAAATAATACTTAAAGTTTGATGATGATTGTGTGTTTATTAGCTGTACTATAATTAATAATTAAATATTTTAAATTCAGATCTTTAGAAGATGTCTGAATTAACTTGTGTAAATGTCTATGCAACAAGTGCTACTGCTGAAAATCTAAGTCGCCATGAAATGCTTGGTTGGGTAAATGATTGTTTACAGACTAATTATGGAAAAATTGAAGAATTGTGTACAGGTATGATTTTATACTTAATAACATATTTTCCTATTNGAGTTTATGAATTGTCTTGGGAATTGTCTATGAAAATTTTAATATAATTTTTTATAATTTTTTTAATATTGGGACATGTCTAAAAGTAAATTGAAAACATCAAATCCTACTGATGTTAGATCTTTTAAAGATTGATCATCATGAAAATTTGCTATACCACTAAAATGACAGGACCGGACCTATAATTTTCTCAACATTCTTTTGAAATCATTTTAATGTGAAAATTTGAATTTCAGAAACATTGTTACCAGTCATGCAAATAAAATTACATTTGATTTTCTCATTTTTAATATAACCCAAATACAAATTAAAAAACAATAAGTGATTTACTGCACTAGGTATAGTTTTCGAAATGTCTCAGATATAACACATATACATTCTTTAGTGAACTCCTATGTGTTATGTAAATATTTGCCACCAGAATAGCACGTGAGTAACTTGCACTCGGGGTCTATATACATGTACAAGTATAGATGGCTATGTAGTGCACAATCACACGATAAGGCATATGGGAGCCTGCTGGTTGCTATTTTGCTCCTGAACCCCTTTTTACAAAAATAAATAATAAGAATAAAAAATAAATAAATAAATAAATTCCACATGGGAAGTGAAAAAAGCTAAAAAAGCAAGTTTGCCTCAGAAAAAGCTAAAAAAGAGAGGAGCTATGAAAAAAAGCTAAAAAAGAGAAAAAAGAGAATCACTTTAAGCGTAATAAAAGATACTTATAATTATTCAAATATAAGGAGTGCCCAATTGAAAAGTGGACACATGTCATATTTCACTATGCTAAGTAGGGGACAAAGGCAAAAATTATGTCGGGTGATGAAGTGAAGGATAGGGTCAAAGAATTTTTTTACCAACAGCCATCAGAATTCTATGCAACAGGCATAAATCTGATTGTAAGATGCTGGGACCTTTGCCTAAATGAACATGAAGATTTCTTTTAGATTTGCAATGTTTGCCAGTTCTGATGTATGTCTACTTTTCATTTGAGCAACCCTTATATTTCTAAGTTTAGAGTTAGCATCATTTGGGTTCTTCTGGATCTGCCACTGTTTTTAATCACAAATTTAGTCCAATCCTATGAGCTAACTATCAACAGTTCATTACTTTCTTTGTTTTCATTGTTGTTCTGCTTTTATACAGTAATACAGAATAGTTTAATATAAAATGTACAATATCATTACAACACTTTCATTCTTGTCTACTACATATTAAAGAAAATGTAGTTCATTAACAATTCCTAATTGAAAATATTTTACAAATTAGGGGTATTCAAATGGGAGCTTTTGTTCATTTTTACAAAAACTGTGAATTGTGAACACACATGTAGGGAATACACAATTTCAATAAAGTAAAAAAACTAAAATCTTTTGGTATTGTCAACTGGAAATCTCATAATTCTAATTTCATCATCATTGGACATTATTCTCTTTAATTAAGAGAATTATTTTGTTCTGTATCTAAGTTAAAAATACAACTAATCCCACTGTTAGTAAATTTCAATAGTCGGTAACTGTTGTTTCAAGGCAGCTTTCCTTTTAAGCTGATGGCTTTTGCCATGAAAACCTGTATTATTGAAGTCAAGATCAAAAGAAACTACACTTTCATGACTTTTAAAAATGCCATAAAAGCTTGTATAGCAAGAAAATTCCTACTTACTCCCTATATGACTGATTACAAACCTATCTTTTAATGATCTCATTGTTAGTAATGTAGCTGCAGTTTGTAATGTTTAACATCATGTTAAAAAAAATATAGATTAATAGGTAAACAGGTTTTTGCAATGGTTTAGTATCATTTGAGGAAATTGGTTTGGGTTATTTAGAGACTGAGTATAAGTTAAGAATCTTTCTCATAGGAAATAGTGGAAAAAACTTCCTGATATACAAATCTTCCTGACATACAAAAATTGGATCATTTTCAACAACACAATATGTTCTGATAATGGGGTATGGCTGAAATATATAATTTTCTTGAATATTTTACCTGATGATATCTGTATGTTTTTTCTAATCGCATATATTTTAAACAATATTCACATATCCATAGTTTAGGCTGTTTTCCATATTCATCAGGAAATGGTGAGAAATACCAAGCATCAATCTCATACTTTCCAAACTGTATTCTATCAATATATTTTACTTTTGTAATCTGGAAAAAAAATTATCATTATGCAAAGAAATTAATGAAATTACTAATTAAATTAAAATATTAGATCTATGAATAAGTTTTACACAAAATTCAAAACAGAACAAAATTCTTATTATGGTATTGGTAGAATGTACTCTACTTGACTTACACTGGTAGTTATATGCTGAACCAAGGTCAAAGCATAGCTATTATTTCATTTATGTACTGTTTATATATTTATCTGTTTAAGAATTTCCTGACTGTGATGTGTTTATACTATACATGTCATATAGTCAGGAAATTCTTTTGTAGTATGGCAATCTTCTGCATTGTGATGTATGTGCTGTTGTGAAGCCCTAATGTTTCTAGACTTTTGTGTAGTGCATGTGATATTGATGCTAGTTGCTATTTGATTTTGTCAATGCAGGTAGTCAGTTTTCAACCTAATGTGATGTGATGTATTATATATTTTTATGTATGATGTGGTATTTCCTAAGTGTCATATCTTTTAGAATGTGTTTCCTGTAGTTTCTTGTATTTATGACTTGGCAGTCATGTATGGCAATCATACATGACTGCCATACATGACTTCCATTGCTCTAACTAGATATTCTGAGTCAGCCAGCAGCATCATCCTGGTTGAGATCATTAGGCTGCTATTTTGAAGCTCCTTCTGGATCTATGACTGCTTTATGGTGTCTATCTCTTGTATACTGCATTTTCTTCAGGTTTATGTACATTTAATAATGCACTTTTTTGTCTACAAAAGTTATTATTGTGTAATTATCATGTTTCTTGATTTTCATAGACAAATTCTTGCAGTGTCTGTAGTTTCCACACTAAATCTTGGTCAGTTATTTTGACATATTCAGTTGAAAAATAATTTAGTCACTTTTTTGCATTTCATTCAATAGAAATCAATATATATGAATTTAAAATCTTACATCCTGTTTACAAATTGTACAAGTGAACCTCTAGAATATAAGATTTTAAATATACAGTAGAGCATTGATTATCTGAATCAATTGGGGACTGGGGTTGTTCGAAAAATCAATTTTTTGGATAACTGATTATGTATGAAAAAATATACAGTAGAGCGTCGTTTATCTGAAGGAATTCCAGTCGACAAATTTAAATTTTCGCCAGTGTTGTGGTGCTGTAATCTTTGGCTATGTCTTCGGCTACTCAAATATTTTACGTTTTTGATACTAAATTAACTTCTGAAGTATAATTTTTTATTGTTTTTATATTTTTCAATATATTTATTTTGTTTGTACAAAATAAAAAAATAATTTTTAACGATACAATAGTCTTCGTTNCGAAAGAAATGCGTTAATTTTGGTTAAAAAGCTTCATCATTTAGTTTCCTTTGTCTCGCCTTTCTGTGAAATTTAACACTGATGAGTCATTGTTTATACATATGGATGACCTTGAGAACAGCTGGTGTCGTATTTTCCGTGACATTCTCATATACGTCTCGGGAGGAGAAGGGTTTAAAATAGGGTGACTTGAAATTAAAGCTATATTTTTAAATATCTTTAAAAAATTATAATTTTTATTGCGATTTCCGAACCCCCCTAATTAATTATATATATAATAAAATCTATTAATTAAAAAAATTAAAAACTATCGGAGGTCGTTTTTGACATCAGAAAACAGCTTTAAATAACTTTTGCCGAAGGAAAATCGGTGCACTACAACTTTAGAACGATTAATTAATTTTGATAAAAACTCCCATTAAAAAAACATTAAAAAGCAATAAAGCGTGAAGCGCGCGTCATTATAGGTTGATTAAAATCGCGATAAAATTTTTTCGTGCGGGCAAAAAATTCTGAAAAAAATTTGGGGACCTAAAAACATTCCAAAAATTCAAAAAAAAAAAATTTTTTTTCAAAAGTGGCCTTAACGACCGTTTTTTACGTAACGCTATGAAACTTGCTCGAGTCATGCTCGAGCGCGGGCAGGAAAAAGAAAAGAAAAACTAATTTAATAGATATTGTTTTTAATATTAATATTAAATGATATGATATACTATAGTTAACTTAATAAATAAAGTTAATTATAGTTAGAAATACAATATTGAAACAATGTGATTACTTTAACCATCCTTTCACAAAATGATTAACTAAAGAGAGAATTTAGTAAAGATTTGTTTTGTTCTATTTAAATGTGTGTTTTACTCTAATAATAAAATATAATCAGTTAACAGTAAACTTATTACTAACCTTAATTATAGCAATGGTACTTTTTTTTATCACTCTAATACAGTCTTTTTCAACTATAGTACCTCAACTTTTTCTTATTGCAATTTTTTCTTATGGCACCCCATATTTATTTATCAATACAGAATTATTGCATTTTTCATACATTTAGTAATACATATAAAAAGTGTTATGGTGCTGGCTCAGCACTATATTTTACAGCCCTGCAAAATCATTGCACCCCTGAAAAGTCATTGTGGCACCTTACTGTGCCACAGCACCCAAGTTGAAAACCACTGCTCTAATATGTTAAGGCCAAAATTTGTTTATTTTAATGATTAACGAACATTGACTAAACAATTGAATAACTTTAAATTCAAAGTCATATTTTACTATCTATTATCACATTATGCTAACTTTATATATGCAAATATAAATATTTGATACATTCATCACTAAATTACTGAAAAATAATTAATTATAATTCATTTTATCTGCAACTGATCATAATTTAATATGCCATTTAAATGTAATGCATGAATAAATTTTGTTTTATAAGATTTGAATATTTTGAGCAATAAAATAAAGTTTTTATAAATTTTCTATTAAATTTTGTTTTGTATTTTATACATTTTTAGAATATATAAGAAACATAAATTTTGTTATAATGATATTGTTCTTTGTTTGTTTACTTTATTTAACTTGTTTGATATTAAACAAGTTTCTTATAAATAATATTCTCTCAAATTAACATACTGAAGAAAAATATTTCTGATATTAACGAAATATAATTTTTTCATGAACTCACATATATTGTTAAGATCACTCAAAACTAAATTAATGTATTGCAAATAAAAAATTAAATGAATTTATAAATTATAATTTGAGAATAAAATATAAATATAATTACTAAAACAATAGGATTGCTAATTTTTGTTATATTTTCAAACACAGAGTAAAAAGTCTTAACACTTACTTTTTGTACATGATTTATTTCATCATGCTTTCGTTTTTGGTTTCTTGTAATTTTTCTGTCTGGTTGATCACCAAGATCATTTTGAGAATGTCCATGTTTACCATCTAAATCTTTATACGTTGAAATAAGATCGAACCTTTCTCTATCAACCCACTCGTCGAGTCGACGATTATCTATCAATAAAATAAATTTACTGATGGGTATATAAGTTTCATACTATTATTACTTTACAACTATTGATGATTCCTGATAAAGCAAAGGATGATCTATGCATAAAAAGTATTAATTATTATATTTTCATTAAAAACTAAAAGAAATCAGTATATACAGCTTGGTAGAAAAGTCCTGCAATATTATTCATTATATTTGGAACTGACATCATTTTGAAGATAATTTTATAAGAAATTCAAAACTTTTGACAGAATTAAAATATCTGTATTGTTCTACATACTGTGGGTGAGAAGATGGAAAGAAACTATAAAGCTAAGAAACATTTTATTTCTTGTGAACTTATTACAAAAGACTATTTAAGTCAAAGAAAAAATATAAAAATGAAACTCATTAAAGCTTTTATATGTAGTCAATGAACATTAGATATGCTTGAAAACATAAAAGCATTTAACATTTAATTGGGAAGTCTTTACTTTTAATTACTAAGGCACATCTCCTGGACCTTATTCATAAGCCTGTCAAGTTCATCCTCTGATTTAAGATGACACCAGCATGAAATCATTGCTTTCAATTAACTGTACTTGTTGTACTCTTTGTATTCAGGTTTCAGTTTTATCCAAACCTTTTAGACTGGGTAAGATCCAGCAATTACACAGGCCATTAGAATCTACAGACTGATTTTGAAACAAAGTATTTGTCTATGTCAAACAATTGTCTTAATGCATGGAGCTATTTTTCAGCTATTATTAATAATTAAATTTTAAGTAATTTGTTGCTAAAGGGTTAGGTGCCATTTCTTATTAAATTTAATAAGAAATGGAACCTAATGTCTCCCTCTAGTAACAAATTATTTAAAATTTATTTATTAATAATAGCTGAAAAATAGCTCAATGCATTATGGCAATAGTTTGGCATTGATTAATTACATTTTATGTTGAGAGGTTTATATAAAAGTATTTGTCTAATATTCATGCCCAATGACAGAGCATATTATTGTTCTTGAAATAAATTGCTATTTTTGAACAAGTCTACAGATGGAGGATGGATTTTGCTTTCCAATCATGGATATATTGGCAGCATTTGTTTTACTTTCAACAATATTCAGCATACCTACTCCATATGCTGAAATGCAATCCCAGATTATAACAGTAGTAAGATGCTTTATTATGTAAATAGTAGAGTAGAATTTTACTCTGTCATTTTTTGGCATCATTCATATGTTGCTCCTTTGATGGATATCAAAGATATTGTTGTTTTGTCACTTTATATGACCTTATACCACTGATCTATAGTACATTCTTTATGATTAATTTAAATGTACACTGTAGATGCTTAGTCTTCTTTTTTATTTATTTATTTATTAATGAAAGACTTTTTCACAGGCTTGTGGACTCTTAAGCCATTTTCTTTCAATCTGCAAATTACTGTTTACCTAAAAACAGTAACTGAACTGATACCTGCCACTTATATCCAATTTTTACAGCTTTTAAAGCAATCTTTCAAGCTCAATCAAATAAGACTGTTGTCATTTCACATGACAGTTTTCTTTGATCTTTCTTTTATGTGCTGATTTTCAAAACTGTTAGTCATTTCAATATGACTAACTGTTTTGAAAATCTGCTAACTGTTGGGTTATGACTGCTACATTTTACGTCAATTTGGCAACAGGACATATCTCATTATGCAAGCTATAACCTTTAGTATTTGTAAGCACTTTGTCTTCGGACAACATACTTTAAACTAACAAAGAAACTCTTCAAAAATGTAAAACTAAAAAAACTTTCAAATGACCATCATATGAAACCAGCTGCTGTTATGTAGTGGAAATTAAACATCCAAGAGAGCTGTAAAGGATTGAGATAATAGATTTCATTTTTGTTGGTGGCTTGCGTTTCTCACAAATCATTCTTTTTATCATATCTTTTAAAGTAATGTTGATATTTTTATTTTGTCAAACGTTTTGAATTCTTAGAAAATTGATCTTTAAATTGATGTATTACTCATTACGTTTGAAATTGGCATTACTTTTCAAAATGGGTTAAAATGCTAAAAATACATGTTTACATGAGATGTTGCAGGACTCTTGCACCAAGTTGATCACATGCAAATTGCAGAACCAGTAGAGGTGACAGAGATATGCAAATTATTAAGTTTGCATATGCATTGGGTCATGTGGTACCCAGTTTTGAGCTATAAAGATAAGCAATTAGCCTTGGGCTGTAAATTCTATCAGTGATGGTTCGTGGCAGCCAAACTTTTGAAGATGTATAGAAAATGCATCATAGGCAACAGTGAATTGAATGCCACCAGTTAACTGCTGGAGAACAAGACCATATCCTGGAGCTGCATGACCTCAATTTCTTGATGCATGAATGTTGGGCATGACATGAGTGCCATTCAGCAAAGTGTAATATCAGACAAAAAAACTAACACAAGTAAACTGGAACTATATAATACTACACACAACAATTAACACCTCAATACTAATTCCAGCACTCAAAAAATTTTACTGATCTAACATTTTCGGCCGTCTTTTAGAGGCCCTCCTCAGGATGAAACACAATGAAACAGTTCTATCTTTTAAAGGATTCTAATCATCAAATACAGCTATGTTCCAAATTTTTAAATATTTAAAAGATGTACCGTACTGTATAAAAATTGTTAAGTTTACAACATAAACATAATTATTTTAAAATAACGCTATACATAAATTATTATTGTAGAGTTGTGAAAATTAGCACGACATAAACGATTTGTTTTACAATAATGCTATACATAAATTATTATTATAGAGTTGTGAAAATTAGCGTGATGTAAACTCTTTGTTTTCTTTTATAAAACAGAAAGATTAAAAATAATTACACATCCGATTATTGTTGTACTTTGTGGCAATGTAAATAATATTTCCACGATTGTGGAATCGGAATATAATCAGAGTTGATGCAGTTTCCCTTCATGGTTTCTATATAAATCTCCATAGCCTCCAACGAGCATAAGTTGTGTCAGTCGAAGGCCCTATGCAAAAGAGTAGCCTCATCCCAACATGGGGAAACCCCGGGTTCTGTAGCATACTGGGCAAGAGCGGTACTATACTTCTGCTTCGACACATCATATTTGTGGTCCCGTACTCTAGCCTCCAGGGATCTGTATGTGGATCCAATGTATGTTATCCGACGATTGAAACGTTCGTCATTCAAAGGTATGCGGTACACCCCCGACGCTTTTTTATCATCAGACTTGTCCTTAGCATTAGATAAAAGTCGGAAAATATTCTGCTTTCTCTTATATGTTAATCGCACGTTCAACTTCTTAGCAATTTTACTAAAAATTCGTTGAAGGGATGGTTCGTAAGATAAAACCACCCAGTTGTGCTGTGCATCAATAGTCCCCTTGTTGTTGTTAGTTATTGTAGATTGCTGGTTGGTAGTTAGCCTATCTATTAAGGACTTGTGATACCCGTGTGCCGATGCTATACGTTTGATGTTTTTCAGTTCTCTGTAGATATCGGAAGTTTCAGAGCAGTGGGAACAAGCTCTTGAGACTAGGGCTCGAAAAGCTGATACCTTAAAAGGCCAAGGGTCTGCTGAGTTAGCAGGTATAAAGAGAGGACATTATGTTGGTTTGCGGTAAATGGTCGTGGTTATATTTTTATTCTCTGTATTAATCTGGACATCTAAGTAGTTAACTTCTGTGCGACTTTCCTGGTCTAACTTTAGTGTTAAGCCATAGGCGTTGTTGTTAAAGGCTTCTAACACCTTCTCTATATCAGGTTTGGTTTTCCATATAATTAAAATATCATAAAATATATAAAGTGTAATATGATGGATGCAGGAACATCTGTCAACATGCTGAAGAGAGAGTGGATCGTAAAGGCACACTACAAAGTGCAAAAACTAGCAGATTCACTAAAAGGTCTGTTGGGATCCATTCACCATAGCATGTGACATCCAACACTGCCTGTAACCATCAACAGAGGTATCTGTATCCACCTAAACCATTCGCAACAGGTTGCATGAAGTTGGGCTGCACACATGGCAGCCATCAACAGGAGTGACATTATCCACTCAACACAGGGATGAACACCTGGCACTGTGTTGTCATCATTGCAACTGGACCACTGAATGGCATTGGTATTATTTATAGACAAATCTTACTTCTATCTGTTGAGGAATGGTTTTGAATATTGCTGAAAAAAAATTTGTCCAAGTTTTCGCAACATGCTGGCTAAGCTTAAATAGATGTGTTCAATCTGTATTAAAGACATGGTCAGCATTAGTATCTGTTCTTCTTGAGGGCAAATCAGCAGTTGGCCAAGGTCTGCTAGAAAGTATACACTGTTACAAGTTTATTGCAATTTCAGCTTATTTTACTGACATTCTCAATGTGTTACAACAGATTTTCCTGGTGTTTTCAAAAACAAAAGCACAGATTTTGAAACTTTTGAAACTCAAGTAATATGTATAATTGACTACCTGAAGTCACTGCAAAATATAGATGGCCCCACATTTAAAGAGTTCTTAGACAAAGTTCCTGGAGAGGCATCAACCACAGGAAAGATTGAATTTAAAGGAACCATTATAAAGGATAATATGATATAGTGCAGGCATTGGAGAGAGTACATCAAACCTTTTTGCATTATCCTGTAACAAACTTGCAACAAATATTTTCTGATTTTGGAAAGCTGCAATTGACCTCCCCAAAAATTCCTGGGGATTTAACAACCCATCTGGATTTGAACCCAGGTCCCTCAGAGTGGCAGGCTGCCACCTTAACCACTTGGCCTCTAGCCATCAAAACATTTGAGAACTGTTCATAAATGAGTAATGTCATATGTTTTTCATTCAGAAATTTCTCTTAATTTTGAACAACTCTATTTTCTTTTGACATTTTTAGATGCAGTTTTTTTATGTTTTGGCAAACATAGCAATATATCTAATATATAAAGTCTTCTACAGCATTTCTTGTACATTTAGAAATATTCAATAAAGATAAAAGCAAACCATTACTTATGTGAGAGAACAAAGACAATTACTTTCTGATTAAAGTACTGCTGCAAAATCTTCAAATTTTTCTTGTCTCACGTTCTAGATATACAGTTTGAGAAGTAAAACCTTTTACAGAACAGAATAATACTTTGTCTTTTATGCAATTATAATATATTATAATTTTAGTAAAATGAGTTTTATTATACAGTAGAGCCTCAAAAACTCGGCACTCCGGATAACTCGACCACACCCTGGCAGGGAAAAAAAATCCTTAGTTAATTCATTTTCATGATAAAGACAGCTTTATGCCTCATAAAGTATTTTTCTGAGGTCTGTCTTATCAGGTAAATTACTGTACACAGTGTATTCATTAATTTCCATTTTCATGTAGTAAAGGCTCTATGCCTTCATAAAAGACATACTTTTCCTTTGTTTAAGGGTATTTGGGCAGTTTATTCTCTGTTGTATTCTCAAGTAAACAATACATACAAGTACAGTACAGTATTTTCTGAGGAAACACTC
>NW_019386306.1:0-19457 GCF_000671375.1 Centruroides sculpturatus | reverse complement strand
GACCATCAAAATGAACTAACGACAGAAGAGCTGGTTGCCATGCAGGAAGAACAGATGAAAGTCTTACAAGAAGAGCATTCGTCAGAGGAAGAGGCTAGGGAAGAAATCACCAGTGCTGAGATCAAGGAAATTTGCAGAAAATGGAATGATGTGCAGGAATTTATCGAGAAGCACCATCCTAACAAAGTTGTGGCTAATAGGGTCATTAATTTAATGAATGACACTGTGCTAGCACATTTCAGAAAAATTTTGATTAAGAGAGTAAGACAATCAACTTTAGACCATTTTCTTGTTCCTTATCAAAAGAGACATTGACTCGAAGAAACTCCCGATGCAGTGCTACCCAATATTTTTATGGAGGGGGATTCCTCTTCCAAGCATTAAGCTCCATAGAAACAAAGGTATGTACAGTGCTACTTTATTAAATAAAATTTACATATTTGTTGCTGTAATGATAGATGCTACATTTTCTTATATTTTCATCAAAGAAAACCCATTTTACAAATAAAATTACAAAAATACTGATGGCTAGAACAGATTAATTGTATTTGCATTAATTTCTATGAGAAAAATTGCTTCAGTTAACGAACAATTCGGTTAACGAATGGACTCATGGAACGGATTATGTTTGTTAACCGGGGTTCCACTGTAATTTATTCAGTTATATTTTAATATTATCATTGCAAGTAAAAGTGTTCTTAAGATTTATCATTTACTTTTTAGATAAGCACTAGTCATCAGAAATATTTCATCAGTAGTTAATTATCAAAGCCTTTGAATATCAGTTGATAGATACATCAGTTACATGTGTGACTGATTAACTATTGATAAATAATTTATTTTGTCAAAAATTTAAATTTATACTTAGAGTTTATTGTGGTTTAGATACAAATACTGTAAACATTAGAAATATCCCATCAATAGTTAAAATATGCTGTAGTTATGAGATGTATCCCATGATAGGTGAATGTGAACTCATTCGAACATTACTCAAGAATGCATTCATTACATGATTAATTGTAGGCAGTCATGTTTTTACTTTGTAATAACTTGAATTGTATTTATCTTTATTTTTTTAAAGTATTGTTTTATTATTTTTTAAATGTAATACTGAAGAGGATTCGCTAAGACAGTGTGATTCCAAACGCATTTACGTGGATTGTTCAAACAGTTCCCAAACTTTTTGAATAGTGCACCTCCAGTTGGTTATTTTTAATCCGCTTGGATGCGTTGTGTCCACGGAAACCTCCCGAGTAACCTCCTTCAATCCATTTGTTGATATCTTGTTTTGGTGATTAGTTATGGCTGTTTATGTGAAGGGGTGTTTGTGGGGTTCGGCAAAAAACTGGATCCATGGAAATGAGCTCTTTGAAGGAGCAGCGTTGTTCTGTGAAATTCTGTGTGAAACTTGGGAAATCCTTCACAGAAACTTCCTACAGTTGGTTGAAACATCCCCCGCCCCAAAAAAGCTGAACAAATTTACTCAAATGTTGATGTGGTGTTGACTGTTTTTTTCAATGCAAAGGGGGTTGTGCATCACAAATACCTACCTACAGGCCAGGCAGTCAACAATAAGTACTACCTGGGGGTTATGAAACACCTAAGAGACAGAATCAGGTGAAAATAGCCCAAACTTTGGAGGAGCGGCAAGTGGTTTTTTCACCACGACAATGTGTTGGCTCATTTGTCCCTCAGAACTCGTGAATTTTTGGCCAAAAACAAGACGCTCTGATTTCCCACTCATCCTACTTACTTGACCTGGCCCCATGCAACTTTTTCCTGTTCCCCAAACTAAAAAACATGCTCAAAGGAAAAAGATTTGCCACCATTCCAGAGATAGAAAAAATATGATGGATGAGCATTTCGGAAAAAGTGTTCCAGGACTGTTTCAAAAACACAAAAACACCATTGGAATAAGTGTGTACGTTGGGGAGGAGACTACAGTAGAGCATCGATTATCTGACTCAATTGAGGACTCAGGTTGGTCGGATAACTGAAAAATCAGATAACCAAAAAGAATGAAAAAAATACATTATTAGTATAGTATATTAGTATGTCGCTATTAACCAACTTCACATTGAATTTTCATCAATGTTAAGCCTAACAAATTCTTTAAAAAAATAATAATCGTTGCTATTGTATCGTTAAAAATTATTTTAAAATTATTTTATTGCTCACAAAACAAACAACCACTCATAATTAGAAAATTAAGTCTCGTTTAAATACTGGCCTCCCTTCAATGGTCGAGCCAGTATTGCCAGCTAAAACATGCAAAAATTTAACAAAAATAATATTAAAGTAGCCAAGACATAGCCAAATATTGTAGTGCCACATCACTAGCAGACATTTGAAATTTGCCGACTAGAATGGCTGGTTAACCGATGTGACGGTTAACCAACCATTCTAGGATAATCAATGCTCTACTGTATTTTGAAGAAGACCCTGACAAATAAATTGTAAGTAAAGTATTTTTTTTGTAATAAATAAAGTTTGGGAACTTTTTGAACAACCCTCATATATTGACGATAAAATTAAAAAAAATGTGTTAAATGCTAGCATGGTTACTTGGTTTGCTGCAGTTGTTACAATTGAAATTCGGAATAATTTATAACAAAATCACTTGGTTTATGAATTAAGAGAGAAATGACAGAATATGTATAATCCGAATCCCAATAAAATAATTAATAGATTTTTGTTGTTTTTATTGTTTTGTCAAATTTCCTTTTTTCTTATTATAATTTATTTAACATTTTGTAACTTTTAAAAATATTTTATATTTTAAAATTTAGAATCTGCAAATTGTTTTTATTGTTTTTTCTTTCTTTTTTCAAATATAATACAAAAACATTTAAAAAAATAATAGAACAGTATATTCATTTCATTATAAATGAAAAGAATTTAAAAACTGGATTCAAGATGATGATAAAATAATTCACATGGTATATATCCAATACAGACCTGAATTTTGAAGATTTTATTATAAACAAATGCAACAACAAAAATTATATTAAATATTGATATTCCAAACCAAACAAAAAGAATTAAATTTAAATTCAGCCAAGCAAAATACAATAATTATTAATGACGATTATGTTAATAAATTATTTGTCTATTAATGTATTGATTATTAAGTAAATTGTATATAATATAATTTTTACAATATTGCAAATAAATTCAAAATTATTTATAAACTCTTGAGCGTATGCTATTCTTCAGGTAAGTAATAAAATAACATAAATACAAAGTGTTTGTTATTTTATTATCATATTTGTAAATTATTTGATTAGTTACTATGATAATAGTTGCTATAGTTAAAGTGTTCAAAGTGACTTGCCTAAAGATTAATATTAAATTATTTAATATAAAATATTTTGAATTATATTGAAAAGTCATTGTAATGATGTTTTAAATAGTGCTAATAGTTACTTTTCAACCTTGTTATATGAGTATGTGTATCAAATTATATATATTAATAATAATGTATTATTATTATATAAATAATAATATTTTAATTCGATATATTAAAACTCAAAACTGGAAAAGATGGCTTTTGTGGCTCTTGGAAAACATAGCCTTAAAACTGAAGATTAATGAACAACTGATCTTTCTTCACCAATGTTGTATTAATAGAATAGTACCTATGAGTGCACAAAGAATTCATTTTCCAGCAAATTGCATCTCTCTCAAGAAGCTACCTCATCCAAGTGCTTAAGCCATCTTATGGTAAAAAAATGTCATGTCATGAAACTAAAAGTATATTACAAAAGACTTGATTCAGATCTTAGGCGGTCTATGCTCAAGAGCTCTGAAGTGATGGTACATTTTAACCAAGCTGAAAGCAATCTTGACTCCTTAAATCATTTCGAGTTTCTAATGTTTAATGAATTACTGTATATGAAATACATTAAAATATAATTTGATACCCATACAATAAAGTTAAAAAAAAATAACTATTAGCACTAATTAAAATATTATAATAAAATTTTCAATGTAATTCAAAATATTTTAAACTTCTGGCAATTATCTTATGTATACATTTATTCAAACAAAAACATTGGAAATATAAAAAGTTGTGCCAAGTAAAAACTTATGACAATTTAGATGACAGTCAAATTTTTTCTTAGGAGTTTTTCTTTGGTAAAGATAAACTTGATGCTTCAAAGTGGTATCCACAAAAATTTTACCTGTATTATTTTCTACAAATTGCTTCCAAGTGCCAAGCTTACTATTATCAAAGAAAAAAATTTGTGTGTCATCTAAATTGTCATAAGTTTTTACTTGGTTCAATTTTTTACATCTCAGGTGTTTTTGTTTGGATTTCAATTGTGTTTTGGTTAATGACTGTGTTATAACACAAAGACCCAAGACAATGACATACATTTTGGTTGGCACTTGGCCACTGCTGCTGACTTAACACTTTCAATATGTCATTTAGAAAAATCATCATAAAATATTTTCATTTATGTAAATTTGAACTTTTGTTATTCTGGATAACATTTTGAATGAAAATCAGTCACTTTCATGAAATTTTATCCTTATAAGCATAAAATTAAGCCATAAAAGTGAAATAGACCCAATGAACTTTGATTTAATGACTAACCCTTTCATAGAAAATCTTGAAAGTTTGCACACTACCTAAGAAAATAATTACCTTTCCATACAATATTCAGAATTTCTTTAGGTGTTTGAGGGCAGAGAAATCAACCCCCAAAAATCAGCAACTCTGAGTCTTGTATAATAGTCAGTCAATGACTATTTACTAGCATTATATTTTTCTCTGTATTTTATGAAATATTTGATTATTTTTTTCTAATTTTACCTGCGTAATTCTCAAACAATTTTATTTTAAGTTTGAATGATATGCAGTATTGAAATTTATAAAACTTGCATCAGTATTCTTGATATTTTATTCTATGTCTTGCAAAATATATTCAATTGCAATAAGATTATACAGGTATACCTCGCCTTACGTCGGTAATTGGTTCCAGGAGAACGACGTAAGTCGAATTTACTTGTCTCCGAATCTACTTGTCACTAGGCTAAACCATNTATATTTAAAAAATAATTTTTATAATCAAAATTATATAGATCCATAAATTTCCAAGTCTGAAAAATTGTCTAGAATTCTGAGAACAGAAAAAATAGACAAGACTGTGAAACTCTAATAGTACCTAACATTAGAAATTTAGAATCATAAAAATAATAAGCAATAATAATAATGATAGGTGTAAAAAAAAAAAATCAAATTAAAAAAATTTTTTTTAATTTCCCACTCTGCAATTACAACTTATTTATACCCGACAAGATTTACCCAGCATGCCACTAATACCACACCTGTATTTAAATTCACAGAGTTACTTTTCATAACAATTGCGAAATGTTCGTTTAATCTTCTTTTCACCATATTTTTTCCCTACACATTATTTTTGTTTTTGGAAAAGAAGATTAAAAGAACATTTCGCAATTGTTATGCAAAGTAACTCTGTGAATTTAAATACGGGTGTTGTACCAGCAGCATGCTGGGTAAATCTTGTTGGATATAAATAAGTTGTAATCGCAGAGTGGGAAATTACTTATGGATATTTGTCGTAACTGGAAAATTAGGTTGTATTGTTTACTTTAATTAACCCTACTGAAGAGGCTAGTGTAGCTTGCAAAATGCATTTGGGAGAAAGTTTACAGTAATAAAAAAGTGTTTCTCTTTGCTGGAAACTGGTTTGTTTTTTCAACCATTAATTTTTGATTCTACTTCATTTTTTATTAAATGTTTTAGAGTTAAGAGATCAATAATCCTCCACAAATCAGAAAGGAAAGGAAATTTAAATTTTCGTGTACTTGTTTATAGTACAATTAAGTAAAGATTAGTAATAAGTTCTGACTCCATTGTTTTTTAGAATTTTATTCTTTACATTATATAAATTTTTTAAATTACACAAAATTAAAAATAACACCAATCAAATCAGTAGAATGTTTACAGTAGCCAATCACTTGTATGATATTATAAAGGAAATATCAACTACAAATGAATGACATTTATATCAAGATAACAAATTTCAATTTACAAAGCAATCCACGACAGCAAGAAAAAATAGATAAATCAGCCCTACAAGATGTAGAATATAGAACACCATGCAGTTTTTATAGTAAAAACAAAAAAAGTAGTTAAATATAAGAATCAAGGAACATCTAGCTGTCATCCAAGTACAATGTACAAATTCACCTTAGTTCCAACATGTAAATGAAGTAATCCAGATTTAGGTAATATTAAAGTTCTACATAAAGAAGATAATCAATTGAAATGTAATGTAAAGAGCATGTTGAAATTTGAAAGCACAAAAACAATATAAATTTAAATAAAGAAATACAAATGGAATCATGCTTGTTTGATGTAATACATAGTCAGCTACAAAGTTGATCAGTGAACCAGCAATAGTTTGTCATTTGTCTTGATAGTGTTTTACTGGAAAGTTTTTCATAATTCATTTTAAAAGAACAATAGGACATATAATAATGTGTAAGTGTTTTATAATTAGTTATTGTTGTATGTAAAAGTGTTTTTTAAAATTTTCTGTCAAACTTTTTACATATATAATAATGTAACCATCACCAGCAGTTAAATGTTAATACTGTACAAAATTTGTGGATATGTTAGATATATGCCTGATTGTGAGTAGCCATATACAGTGGAACTCCGGTTAACGAACGTCCTGGTTAACGACCAAATCGGTTAATGAACTTTTATTTTGCAAAAGTTTTGTCTCGGATAACAAACAAAATTCGGATAACCAACTTAACAGCTTTTTGTGTCAAATTTGTAAGGTTGCTTTCATGAAACTTTCTGAACCACTTACGGTATGTGGAATCATCAATGGCTCCCTCATCATACACAGAACATATCTTTTTTTGTGTCTGCAAAGCATTCTTGCCTTTTCAGAAATAAAAAAGCATAATATGTTGAAAATGCTCCTTATTTTCTGCCATTTGTAATGCTTAACAAAATTTTAAAAACACAACTAAGTAACACAACTTTATTCTCAAATACTAGCTGAGATCCCTTTTGTCAAACGGCATCGAAATTTTACACATGTGAAGGAAATAACACTTCAGTGTTGCGTTTTTAGCCAGCAGGTGCTAAAAACAGGACAAACTTTTGCATCAATCCAAATAGTTTCCAGCCTTTCTGGAACCTCACAAATTTTAGTTGCTCTTAGGCGTGCGTGAGGTAAGCATTGCTTTTTCGAGTGTGTTAAACTTTGTTTTTTAGTTTTGTTATTTATACCCCATATATTTAATCAATATGGCACTGAAGAAAGAGAAAAGTGACATTGGAAATAGAAAACGTTTTAGTGTAGCATTAAAGAAAGAAATTATTGCAAAATACGAGAATGGCATTCGTGTTTCTGACATCACTGAAGAATATAATGTGGCAAAATCGACTATTTCTACAATTATTAAAAACAAAAAAGCATTTAAGGCAGCCGAAGTGGCTAAAGGAGTGAATGTGATATCGAAACAAAGATCTAAAGTTTTAGAGGAAGTTGAAAAACTGTTGCTAATATGAATCAATGAAAAGCAACTTGCTGGAGACAGTGTTAAAGAAGCTATAATTTGTGAAAAGGCTAAAAATTTATACAATGACTTGTTGACCCAGACACCCAGTACAAGTGCAGACAGGCAGGACTTTAAAGCGAGCCGAGGATGGTTTGATACGTTTCGTCAACAAACTGGCATTCACAGTGTCATAAGACACGGGGAGGCTTCAAGTTCAGATGAAAAAGCAGCAAAAGTATTTGTAGATGAATTCACAGTTTGTAAAAAGTGAAGGATACGTCTGGAATCAAGTGTTTAATTGCGATGAGAATTCTTTTTTGGAAAAGAATGCCTAGACAAACGTACATAACCCAAGAAGAGAAAGCACTTCCCGGGCACAAGCCCATGAAGGTCAGACTCACTCTTTTATTTTGTGCTAATGCAAGTGGTGACCTCAAAATCAAGCCACTTTTAGTCTACAACACTGAAAATCCCCGTGCCTTTAAAAGCAAAAATGTGATAAAGTCCAAACTGCTTGTACAATGGAAGGCAAATAGTAAGGCATGGGTAACTCAGACTTTATTCATGGATTGGCTCACAGAAGTGTTTACTCCTACTATTAAAAATTATCTTCAGGAAATGGATCTTCCTCTTAGATGTCTTCTCTTAATGGATAATGCTTCAGCACATCCACCAAATTTGGAGGACGACTTGGATAGTGAACATGACTTCATCAAGGTCAAATTCCTTCCACCCAACACAACTCCATTACTGCAACCAATGGATCAGCAAGTTATTTCCAATTTTAAAAAGCTGTATACCAAGGCACTGTTTACCATGTGTTTTCAAGTTACCAATGATACCAACTTAACTCTTAGAGCTTTTTGGAAGGAGCATTTTAACATCCTGCATTGTATCAACCTTATTGACAAAGCCTGGAGTGAGGTGTCTCACCACATTTTGTAATCGGCCTGGAGGAAACTTTGGCCAACTTGTGTCCCAGAGTGAAACTTTCAGAAATTTGAAGAAGAGAGCTCTCCTGATGTAGTGCATGAAATCGTGTCCATTGGCAAGAGTTTGAGAGTAGAGGTAGATGATGCAGACGTGGAGGAGTTGCTGAATGACCATCAAAATGAACTAATGACAGAAGAGCTGGTTGCCATGCAGGAAGAACAGATGAAAGTCTTACAAGGAGAGCATTCGTCAGAGGAAGAGGCTAGGGAAGAAATCACCAGTGCTGAGATCAAGGAAATTTGCAGAAAATGGAATGATGTGCAGGAATTTATCGAGAAGCACCATCCTAACAAAGTTGTGGCTAATAGGGTCATTAATTTAATGAATGACACTGTGCTAGCACATTTCAGAAAAATTTTGATTAAGAGAGTAAGACAATCAACTTTAGACCATTTTCTTGTTCCTTATCAAAAGAGACATTGACTCGAAGAAACTCCCGATGCAGTGCTACCCAATATTTTTATGGAGGGGGATTCCTCTTCCAAGCATTAAGCTCCATAGAAACAAAGGTATGTACAGTGCTACTTTATTAAATAAAATTTACATATTTGTTGCTGTAATGATAGATGCTACATTTTCTTATATTTTCATCAAAGAAAACCCATTTTACAAATAAAATTACAAAAATACTGATGGCTAGAACAGATTAATTGTATTTGCATTAATTTCTATGAGAAAAATTGCTTCAGTTAACGAACAATTCGGTTAACGAATTGATCCATGGAACAAACATAATCCGTTCCATGAGTCCTCATGGAACGGATTATGTTTGTTAACCGGGGTTCCACTGTAATTTATTCAGTTATATTTTAATATTATCATTGCAAGTAAAAGTGTTCTTAAGATTTATCATTTACTTTTTAGATAAGCACTAGTCATCAGAAATATTTCATCAGTAGTTAATTATCAAAGCCTTTGAATATCAGTTGATAGATACATCAGTTACATGTGTGACTGATTAACTATTGATAAATAATTTATTTTGTCAAAAATTTAAATTTATACTTAGAGTTTATTGTGGTTTAGATACAAATACTGTAAACATTAGAAATATCCCATCAATAGTTAAAATATGCTGTAGTTATGAGATGTATCCCATGATAGGTGAATGTGAACTCATTCGAACATTACTCAAGAATGCATTCATTACATGATTAATTGTAGGCAGTCATGTTTTTACTTTGTAATAACTTGAATTGTATTTATCTTTATTTTTTTAAAGTATTGTTTTATTATTTTTTAAATGTAATACTGAAGAGGATTCGCTAAGACAGTGTGATTCCAAACGCATTTACGTGGATTGTTCAAACAGTTCCCAAACTTTTTGAATAGTGCACCTCCAGTTGGTTATTTTTAATCCGCTTGGATGCGTTGTGTCCACGGAAACCTCCCGAGTAACCTCCTTCAATCCATTTGTTGATATCTTGTTTTGGTGATTAGTTATGGCTGTTTATGTGAAGGGGTGTTTGTGGGGTTCGGCAAAAAACTGGATCCATGGAAATGAGCTCTTTGAAGGAGCAGCGTTGTTCTGTGAAATTCTGTGTGAAACTTGGGAAATCCTTCACAGAAACTTCCTACAGTTGGTTGAAACATCCCCCGCCCCAAAAAAGCTGAACAAATTTACTCAAATGTTGATGTGGTGTTGACTGTTTTTTTCAATGCAAAGGGGGTTGTGCATCACAAATACCTACCTACAGGCCAGGCAGTCAACAATAAGTACTACCTGGGGGTTATGAAACACCTAAGAGACAGAATCAGGTGAAAATAGCCCAAACTTTGGAGGAGCGGCAAGTGGTTTTTTCACCACGACAATGTGTTGGCTCATTTGTCCCTCAGAACTCGTGAATTTTTGGCCAAAAACAAGACGCTCTGATTTCCCACTCATCCTACTTACTTGACCTGGCCCCATGCAACTTTTTCCTGTTCCCCAAACTAAAAAACATGCTCAAAGGAAAAAGATTTGCCACCATTCCAGAGATAGAAAAAATATGATGGATGAGCATTTCGGAAAAAGTGTTCCAGGACTGTTTCAAAAACACAAAAACACCATTGGAATAAGTGTGTACGTTGGGGAGGAGACTACAGTAGAGCATCGATTATCTGACTCAATTGAGGACTCAGGTTGGTCGGATAACTGAAAAATCAGATAACCAAAAAGAATGAAAAAAATACATTATTAGTATAGTATATTAGTATGTCGCTATTAACCAACTTCACATTGAATTTTCATCAATGTTAAGCCTAACAAATTCTTTAAAAAAATAATAATCGTTGCTATTGTATCGTTAAAAATTATTTTAAAATTATTTTATTGCTCACAAAACAAACAACCACTCATAATTAGAAAATTAAGTCTCGTTTAAATACTGGCCTCCCTTCAATGGTCGAGCCAGTATTGCCAGCTAAAACATGCAAAAATTTAACAAAAATAATATTAAAGTAGCCAAGACATAGCCAAATATTGTAGTGCCACATCACTAGCAGACATTTGAAATTTGCCGACTAGAATGGCTGGTTAACCGATGTGACGGTTAACCAACCATTCTAGGATAATCAATGCTCTACTGTATTTTGAAGAAGACCCTGACAAATAAATTGTAAGTAAAGTATTTTTTTTGTAATAAATAAAGTTTGGGAACTTTTTGAACAACCCTCATATATTGACGATAAAATTAAAAAAAATGTGTTAAATGCTAGCATGGTTACTTGGTTTGCTGCAGTTGTTACAATTGAAATTCGGAATAATTTATAACAAAATCACTTGGTTTATGAATTAAGAGAGAAATGACAGAATATGTATAATCCGAATCCCAATAAAATAATTAATAGATTTTTGTTGTTTTTATTGTTTTGTCAAATTTCCTTTTTTCTTATTATAATTTATTTAACATTTTGTAACTTTTAAAAATATTTTATATTTTAAAATTTAGAATCTGCAAATTGTTTTTATTGTTTTTTCTTTCTTTTTTCAAATATAATACAAAAACATTTAAAAAAATAATAGAACAGTATATTCATTTCATTATAAATGAAAAGAATTTAAAAACTGGATTCAAGATGATGATAAAATAATTCACATGGTATATATCCAATACAGACCTGAATTTTGAAGATTTTATTATAAACAAATGCAACAACAAAAATTATATTAAATATTGATATTCCAAACCAAACAAAAAGAATTAAATTTAAATTCAGCCAAGCAAAATACAATAATTATTAATGACGATTATGTTAATAAATTATTTGTCTATTAATGTATTGATTATTAAGTAAATTGTATATAATATAATTTTTACAATATTGCAAATAAATTCAAAATTATTTATAAACTCTTGAGCGTATGCTATTCTTCAGGTAAGTAATAAAATAACATAAATACAAAGTGTTTGTTATTTTATTATCATATTTGTAAATTATTTGATTAGTTACTATGATAATAGTTGCTATAGTTAAAGTGTTCAAAGTGACTTGCCTAAAGATTAATATTAAATTATTTAATATAAAATATTTTGAATTATATTGAAAAGTCATTGTAATGATGTTTTAAATAGTGCTAATAGTTACTTTTCAACCTTGTTATATGAGTATGTGTATCAAATTATATATATTAATAATAATGTATTATTATTATATAAATAATAATATTTTAATTCGATATATTAAAACTCAAAACTGGAAAAGATGGCTTTTGTGGCTCTTGGAAAACATAGCCTTAAAACTGAAGATTAATGAACAACTGATCTTTCTTCACCAATGTTGTATTAATAGAATAGTACCTATGAGTGCACAAAGAATTCATTTTCCAGCAAATTGCATCTCTCTCAAGAAGCTACCTCATCCAAGTGCTTAAGCCATCTTATGGTAAAAAAATGTCATGTCATGAAACTAAAAGTATATTACAAAAGACTTGATTCAGATCTTAGGCGGTCTATGCTCAAGAGCTCTGAAGTGATGGTACATTTTAACCAAGCTGAAAGCAATCTTGACTCCTTAAATCATTTCGAGTTTCTAATGTTTAATGAATTACTGTATATGAAATACATTAAAATATAATTTGATACCCATACAATAAAGTTAAAAAAAAATAACTATTAGCACTAATTAAAATATTATAATAAAATTTTCAATGTAATTCAAAATATTTTAAACTTCTGGCAATTATCTTATGTATACATTTATTCAAACAAAAACATTGGAAATATAAAAAGTTGTGCCAAGTAAAAACTTATGACAATTTAGATGACAGTCAAATTTTTTCTTAGGAGTTTTTCTTTGGTAAAGATAAACTTGATGCTTCAAAGTGGTATCCACAAAAATTTTACCTGTATTATTTTCTACAAATTGCTTCCAAGTGCCAAGCTTACTATTATCAAAGAAAAAAATTTGTGTGTCATCTAAATTGTCATAAGTTTTTACTTGGTTCAATTTTTTACATCTCAGGTGTTTTTGTTTGGATTTCAATTGTGTTTTGGTTAATGACTGTGTTATAACACAAAGACCCAAGACAATGACATACATTTTGGTTGGCACTTGGCCACTGCTGCTGACTTAACACTTTCAATATGTCATTTAGAAAAATCATCATAAAATATTTTCATTTATGTAAATTTGAACTTTTGTTATTCTGGATAACATTTTGAATGAAAATCAGTCACTTTCATGAAATTTTATCCTTATAAGCATAAAATTAAGCCATAAAAGTGAAATAGACCCAATGAACTTTGATTTAATGACTAACCCTTTCATAGAAAATCTTGAAAGTTTGCACACTACCTAAGAAAATAATTACCTTTCCATACAATATTCAGAATTTCTTTAGGTGTTTGAGGGCAGAGAAATCAACCCCCAAAAATCAGCAACTCTGAGTCTTGTATAATAGTCAGTCAATGACTATTTACTAGCATTATATTTTTCTCTGTATTTTATGAAATATTTGATTATTTTATATATTTTACTTTTTTAAGCTGTTCACAGACTGTTTTGGTTTTAAAATTTTAATTATAAAAATTAAAATATTTTTGTTTATGATTCTGTAATTATTGTCTTTAATCTTTAATGATCTTTAATGAAAACAACACTGCAAGTACTAGAAACATTTACTAATTAAAATATTTCTTGGATTCTATTTATTCGCATTCATTTTTATGGAACTAGCAATTTTGTGTATTATTAATTATAAAATGCATTTCTTTTTAAATTAAAAAATTGTATTTATATCATCATCATCATCATCATCATCTCATTTAAAATTTGTTTATTAAATGATTTTACTAAATGTTATTTCAATTATTAATGAATGCGTGACATGAAAATCTCTTTTTAGATATACAGACTAAGGTAAAAGACACTTGCAATTATGAAAGCAATCTGAAACATAAAGCCTAATATCTTATTCAGAGCATGATTTTCTGCTGTAAACTATTCTCCAAAGAAACCCATTAGTGTTAAGTCAGGAGAACTTGTGAGATATTCTAAATTTCCTTAACATTACTGTCAAATACCTTTTGTCTCACCTTCCAAAGTGAAGTTTACAGAAAGTTGCAAATTAATATAGTAATGAACAAATAAAAAGATGATCTTCAATAATATAAAACTTTTAAAAACAAATAAATAAATAACTTACAGCCTTCATAGTGTACATAATATTCATATTTTCCTCCTTCTTGTTCATTTGTTCGAACTTGAATAATTTCTGCAGGATCTAAAACATAATTTTAATAAAATTTATTAATACGAATAATTAATATAAAAAATTTGTATTACCAACAATAGATAATAATAGTGTTTTCTTCCATTCTAAATTATAATTTTCTACTTGTATCTAGGAAAATCAGTTTATATGATTTTATTATTTCAACAGTTTATTATATTTAGATATTTAAATGCATTTTAAGTACAATTTAAGAAATCTGAAGATGTGTGAACATTGTAATGAAAAGTGCATTAATTTTTAAATTTAACATTCTGTAGAAATGGTAATTTGTCTTTAATTAAGCTATTTAGCTATATTATGAAAGTGTTTATACAAATAATTTGGCACAATTTTTATATAATTAAATATGTTTGTTTCCATTAATTTTATTTTTTACCTACAATTGAGACAGATGACGTGATTATAAAACAAAGTAAAATAAATTAGAATAAAAGTTATAATTTCATTATTAAATTCTTAATGCATATATAACCTTTTCCAAAGTTATATATTTAGTATTTACACTGAAGAGCAATTGAATTAAGGATAGCTGGCGTTATGCAAATTTTGAGTTGTGTGTAAGCATGAGTGATTTGCAGATGAGGTAAGCAGCAGTTTGACAAGATAAGGAGTGCTGCTAATGGTTTCAGTAAAAGTCAGAAGCAAAATGGGTAAAAGTAAAGATCTAAGCACATTTGATTGTGGACAAATTGTCGGGGCCTGACAAATGGGTCACTCCATTTCGGAAGTAGTGGAAACACTGGGATTTTCACGCACCACTGGGTCGAGGGTGTACTGTGAGTATGTCGATTCCAGTAAAACCATCGCTGCCAGGGTCAATTGCTGCGGACAACAGCATGTGGATGAGTGAGGTCGTCAGTGGCTAGACCATGTTGTAACAGCGGATAGACAGGCCACAATGCAATAGACCATCTGTCGATTTAACGCTGGTGCACAGCAAGGTGTAAGCTGCCACACCATACAAAACCATCTCCTCTCAATGGGGTACAGGAGTCATTGTCCTATGAGAGTCCCCCTACTGACCGCACAAAACAGGGCGCAATGATTAGCATGGGCATGGGAATGTCGCCAATGGATTGTCAAGATGTGGAAAAATGCTGCCTGGACTGATGAGTCGAGATTCACTTTGGTACATGCCGATGGCAGAGTACGTGTATGCCATAAACAACATGAAGTGATGGCTCTTTCCTGCCAGCAGAGAACTCTTCAAGCTGGCGGAGGTGGCATTCTTGTGTGGAGACTGTTCACATAAACTGAAATGGGACTCCTGGTACGTGTGACAGCGTTGCTGACAGGTGAACGTTACCGAGATATCCTTGATGACCAGCTGCTCCTGTTTGTTCATTCTTGACAGCCCACTACAGAGATTGTCTTTCAACAAGACAATGCACCGTGCCATCACTCCCAAATTGTATCGGAATGGTTAGTTGGAAGAACATTCCACAGACCTGCACATGCTTTCCTGGCCATCATGGTCACCTGACCTCAATCCAATCAAGCAGATCTGGGATACAATTGAGAGAGATGTTTGAGGCTCCAACCACCTTCCACCTAATCTTAGTGATTTGTGGGAAATTATTCAGGACTCATGGATACATATGGCTTCCCATTGCTTCCAGTGTCTTGTGGAGTCCATGCCAAGACAAATCGCAGCTATCATCAAGGCGAAAGATGGTGCTACACGCTACTAGACAGTTATCCCTAATTCAATTGCTCTTCAGTGTATACGAAGAATATAGTACTAAAACACTTTACAGAATCTTCTTAAATAAAAACTTCAATAAGTCATTCCTTGTAGAAAGACTAAACTAAGATTTTCAATTCTTCCTCTGGATCTTTCTCAGGTCAATGGTTTTAGAATCACAATGCTTTTTTGAATATCTTCACAATTGTTGCATTTAAAATGTTTCTTTCTCAAATGCATTTACAAGTTTTAGTACTATATACTTACTAACCAGTCCAAAACTTTGTGAGTAAAATATAAGATTGTTTTATTGGATAAAAATCTTTAAATAGTGACAACTCAACTGCTTCAAGCCTTGCTGGCTCTTCTTCAGGGATTAAATAATTCCAACAAACAATTATTTATTGTGACACTGTCACAATACCAGGCTTCAATTTTTTAATCATATTTTTAATTTATTTAATTTAAAATGTTCTCTCCACCTTTAATTAATTAGTATTGTCTTGCCCCTGTACATCATACTTTTCCTGCTAGCAACAAAGTCATGCTGGTAATCTATCTAATCCTTTTAGGAAAACATTTTTGAATTGAAATAACATGATTTACAGTGCAAACTGGAAATTCAGAGTTAATCAGGGTCTCCTGCACCTAAGTTTTCCATATATGACCTCAACTTTCATCTATCTAACTTCATTTTTGAGATTAAGGAAGGACAGATAGACGGACATTATAATGGGAATTTATAAGTCTAATTTTTTCAAAATGCAGCCCATAAAAAACATCCATAAAGTTCCTTTTTAAAAAATAATCTCAACTTTAAGTTTGTCTTTTTTTTTCTTTCTTTTTTCATTTTTGATTCTTTCTGTTCTATAAACACTAAAAGGGTCTTTTAATCATATTTTGACCATGCATACAATGGGTTGGTCAGGTGGTTAGGAATGAGGCCAACATATCCTAAATAGACCACCCCAGAAAAATTCCTAGGGACTTTTGACTGCCCTGTTTCAATTCCAGGATTCTGACATCTTATTTATGTTAATAAAGATAAGCTATCAAGGCTTGAATGTGTTTAAGTAAGTTGTAAATATAGAAATATTTAACTCTAATGAAGCATAATTTTCTTTCAAGATTTCAAAACTTTTTGGTATTTGTGAGTATTCCATTTGTCACATTTTAATCACTAGCATCCATTGTGCTTTGTTTCATAACTTATAAAATTACATAAAGAAATTTGAATAGGTAACCAAATGAAATAATTTAATTTTGCACAAATCAAAGATTTAATTAAGATTAACTTGTTTCATTTATAAAGTCAAAATAACTATTTTTCAAAGAAATCACAAGTTAATATTACTCTAAGAAATTATATAGTAATAATTTTTTAATATTATGCACCAACATGCAAATAAGTCTTCAATTTGAAAATTTGTGTCAATGGGACATTTTGTAGAGAATGCATTATTCATTCAATATTCAGAATTTGCCTATGTCTGATGTTAATGTGGCTCATATTCTTCAGGAATATGGTACTATACATTACATTCTGAAAGCTTTTGTAAAAAAAAGGTATTAAAATTAAGTTGTATTTTGAGTAAAAAATCTAAAATGGAGGTGTAACAAAACAAGAATTGTAGTGTATGATCAAATACACAGTAAAGGGCATAAAATTCTACATGGAAAAGAAAACATCTAAATTAGTATATTGTTGAATTGTACCGAGAATGGCATTTCAAATGCAAAGTAAGTCTCAGGAAGGGTGACCTAACAAAGTATTGACTCAATGCCACTCTGGGGGAACCCGGGATCAAATCCGGATAGGTCAAATAATTCCTAGGAAATTTTCAGGGGTGATCTGACTGGAAACGTCAGCTCCCGTCTCTCACCACCCAGCCACCCCACCATGGGCTTGCTAAAAGAGACCTTCTTAGTTTTCCCCGGGTTGGAAGTTTAAAAAAAAAAAACTATTACTATTGTTCATAAAAAATGTCCAGCCTATCAAATAAGTTCTAGATAGTGTAAGTTGAATTACTTTAAAATTTAATTCAATAAAATAAGTCACGTAACTATAATAAACATATTTAATTGTAATATTTCAGAAAAATTATTTTGATTAATTTGAAATAAATTTTTAAGTCTGTATTATGGATCGCGCCCTATTTCGTCTCCGACGCGACGGACGCTCGCGAACCGAATGCGACACGCGACGCGACATGCGAGATATAATCCGCAAATTCCCCTTTTTTTTTTTTAATTATTGACATTCTTGTTGATACTGAAATATATAAACAGTAAATTATCATATTAACAAATGCTTAAAACAGTTTATTTATTCAGTTTAGGGCGAACAAAGTAATCAATGATTTGTATGTATATTTGAACTTGTATTAAATGACTTACGCCATGCTTCGTCAGATCGACGAACCATATAATGTTCACCAATCTCCAAAACGGGCTCATTACTAACATTATTCATGATGATGTTTTGATTACTGAGACTGCATCTTTCATTTACACCAGAATCGTTATTCGTATCGGTATTATTAGACATAGTCACGTTAGAAACAACATCCTTTGTTTCTTCTTCCGCCATACTTAACAATTACATATTCAAAAAGCGCCCTCTGGCAAATTAATGTCGAGTCTTGCTTTTTTTTTTTTTTTCAATATGGTTACCAGATACGGATAAATTCAAATTTTTAATTTATACCAAACGAAATATAACTACAGTAATACCTTGACTTACGCTACCCCGACTTACGCGAACCCGGAGTTACGCGATTTTCAAATCTCGTCGATTCGTCTTTTGTTTGAGTGCCACGCAACTCTTGATTACTCACTCCCTTCACACTATTGTTCGGCTTACATGTTCGGACATGTCGCGCGGAATCGACACATAGCTACAATTTATTTTGTTATTTATTTCTGTGTTTGCTATATCTACGGAGACTCGCGAGACTCTATGTGGTGATTTCTTGTAACCGTGAACGAATCAAAAGACGAGATAAGATTAACGAGAACATTTATTAGCTTACATACAAACACAAATTACATACATTTTACACAAATTGCGATATTATACCCCGACTTACGAGGTCATAGCTCGGTCCCACCTATCGCGTAAGTTCGGGGTATTACTGTACTAGATCCCAAATCGGATAGTGATAGGGTGATATTAGGCATAAGCTACTTGGTTACACGGCCCCGGAGACAATGATTCTAGAATAAACTCATTAGAAATTGGTTTTAGGTACGGGTTTTTCTAACTTCAGATACAGGGCCGTGCCGTGCTATGATGCAGAGATGCGGCCGCATCAGGCGGCACCGTAATGGGGCGTCATAAGCATCATTTAAGGTGTGGCATAAGCGCCATTTCGAAGACTTGCATCATACAGAGAAAATCCATCGCACGGCCCTGTTTTAAGAAGTTATAATTTTGACGATACAGTAGTTTCCCTTCTTTCGATGATTCTCTATAATATTTAAAAGATGACTGTTATTCGTTTTACGCTTTAT
>NW_019386305.1:67257-68241 GCF_000671375.1 Centruroides sculpturatus | reverse complement strand
CAACCTTAAACCTTAAATAAAAATATTCTATAAAGATTGAATGTATTTGATTAAAAAAATAATTTGTTCATAAAAATTTTATAAAAAGAATACTGAAAACATTATTTAAAAGACAGCTTTGATTATTTACCTCCTTTCACTTTTTTCTTGTGTTTACTTTTCTCACGAGAACCACTTTTTTTACTTTTCTTTGCTGCTTTTTTAGTCTTCTTGGAAGATTTAGAGTTCTTAGATTGATTACGATCTTGGGATTTTGGAGATTTTCCTGCAGGTGATTTTTCCACTTCTGTTCCTTCTGGTTCTGACTGACTCTGATGGGCATAATCAGAAAGAATACGCTTTTTTGGTGATGGAAATGGCAATTTTACTAATAATTTTTTTCTTCCTGTGGTCCCTTTGGATTTAGAATCTCCACTAGGACTATCTTTTTTCTTTTTTGCAGATGGAGATGATGGTGGGGGTGACAAAGATGCTTTACGTTTACCAGACTTTGCTTCATCTGATTCAGATCTTGAAGATAACTGATTACTTTTTTTCCCACGAACACTAAAATCAAATTCTTCTGCCTTTAAATTTGATTTAGTACTTGTTAGATAGAGAGCCAATTCAATTTTGGAACGAAATTTTTTTCCATCAGGGCTAGAAAAAATATATTCATATAATTAAGAACAGTATCTTAATTATACTTAGAAATCTTATTTGTTAATAAAAAATATCTTCCTTATAATTATTTAGACTGAGTATATGTAGACTTTTTATTTTTGATATTATATGATAAAAATCAGAGGTACAGTCGATCCCCCTATAAGATCATTGATTTTTCCGTTTTATCTGAATTACATGTTGTACGAGTCACTTAGATTTTACAAATATGTGAGCCGTTCACAGCCCGGCACACGTATTTGTAAAATCTAAGTGACTCGTACAACATGTAATTCAGATAAAACGGAAAAATCAATGATCTTATAGGGGGATCGACTGTAA
>NW_019386305.1:37991-65291 GCF_000671375.1 Centruroides sculpturatus | reverse complement strand
TATACAGTCGACCCCCCTATAAGATCATTGATTTTTCCGTTTTATCTGAATTACATGTTGTACGAGTCACTTAGATTTTACAAATATGTGAGCCGTTCACAGCCCGGCACACGTATTTGTAAAATCTAAGTGACTCGTACAACATGTAATTCAGATAAAACGGAAAAATCAATGATCTTATAGGGGGATCGACTGTAATAAAAAGCATGATAGTAGTATACATGAAAAATTAAAATAAACAGCAAAAACATTTTAACAATAGCAAAAACATGCTATTTAAACTGAGCTTAGGTAGCATCACTGAAAATACCAGCAACGTAAATTTGTGTTTAGGAATATACAAGGAATTGTTAGTGAATACCAACAAAATAAATCCTACGATGAAAGAAAATATAACGATACTGTAGTGATCCACCAAATGTATATATATTTTGTCTTTAGTATTAAACTTAATATTAAGTTTCCTAAGTCTTTTGTCTATGAACTTTCTTAAACTTTCTAACGGTTTTCCTCCCTGCTGGTGGTAAAAACGTTTCTGAGAAATACAACAGAAAACAAGGGTGTGGAAGAGACCCCGAGGCAAGTCAGAGAGAAAAAGAGAGGCATTCTGAAGCTAGCGTTCGAAGGAGGCAGACAGGTAGAGAAGGAAGTCCTGGTCGTCGAAACCGGAGAGAACTGAATGATCTGAGAACATTGAGAGAGAGAAATAACGGAAGAGACGAAAGGAAGGAAAATCAGCAAAAGTCTTTACCTGGATACTAGCAAAGTATAAAGGAAGGAAGGAAATACGGGTACCCCACCAGCAACTTTGTCTTGTTCTTATTAATCTAAAATCTTAATTTTAACTCTTTCATTCTATATTTCTTCATTAGTATATAAGTTAGGTTAAGGTAGGTTAAGAAAANTACAACAGAATCAATTATTCAATGTAGATCTAGTCATCAACTATCACAAATATCAACATTTAACAAAAACCAAGCTTTCAAACCTGTTTGATGTTTTTTTAAGATAACTTGAGCATCACCATGTACTGTACATTAGCTGGTTCAAAATAATATATGTGCAAATTATGTTTATTTTCCAAACACATACTATATATGTACTGTACAATTCAAAAAAGATACACATTGTTCTGAGTTTGAGAAACCTGTTTTTAAGTGCACATTGAACTATGGTGGAAAAAAATCCATTAGCTACATTACTGAACATAAAATGTGCACTAGCTCTAATGAAGCAACATTTGTTAAACAAAATATCAGCACAGATTATATGCAGTCTAACATTGGTATTTACTGAACAAATATTGAGTTTACTGAACTATGCTGCATACGAATTTTCTATTTGTACATATTCTTGAGACAATGTTGAATTACATATCTTTTAAGAGTATTTATGAGAAGAAATTGTACATTTTTAAAAATTTTTTTGTCTTTACATGATTATTTTTTACATTTTTACCTTTAATGTTACACCTATTTTTTCCTACTTTTTTAAGTTACTTGTTGTTGCTTGTTTTATTGTTAATTTTATTCAGAGGTATTGTTTGGGGGTGATAATTACTTGTTCTCCTAGTGCATTACCACATGTAAACTTAAAGAATGAAGAAACTGCTTCATCTGTTAGGATTAAATTGTTGATGTCTTTTGTCCCCACAAGACAATGTTCTGAAGAAATCTTTTTTGGACTGTTTCAAATATGTATGTGATGTGTAATTGTTTACAATTGTGCACTTTATGCATAGATGATGATAGCAGAATATGGAGATTCACAACTTCAGATATAATCTTAGATATTGTTAAATAAACAACTTTTAATAACAAAAACTCCTCAAAAAACAATATCTGTAAATCTTTACTGTATTTTAACCCGTTACAGACAAAGACATTTTTGATATTAATGTAATTAAACATAAAAAATACTTAAAACTGAAAAAACGAAAGAAATGCGTTAATTTTGAAGAAAAAGCTTCAAATTTTATTTTCCTTTGTCTTGTCTTTCTGTGAAATTTGACACTGACAACTCATTTTTACATGGCTGGATGACCTTGAGAACAGCTGGTGTCCTATTTCCAGGGACATTCTCATAGATGTCTCAGGAGGAGAAAGGTTTAAAGTAGGGTGAATACTAACTAGACCTATATTTTTAAATATTTTTTAAAAATTAAAATTTTTATTGTAATTTCTGACCCCCCGACTTAATTAAACTTATATATAATAAAATCTATTAATTAAAAAAATTAAAAACTATCGGAGGTCGTTTTTGACATCAAAAACTAGCTTTAAATAACTTTACTGAAGGAAAATCCGTGCACTACAACTTTAGAACAATGAATGAAATTTGATATCAAACTCCCATTAAAAAACTATTAAAAAGCAATTATTAATTAAAGAACATTTCAATCATCCTCTAAAATAGAATCTTGTAATTGTGATGAGTCAGTTCTTTCTTAATTACTTATTTGCAGGCTTCCTTTTCTTCTTAAATGGCTAATACTAATCTTTTATTATATTGTATTTTATCTTCTCTTCTTCTGCTCTGATTCAAGGTTAAGATTTTAATTTCTTTGTCTTTTCTCAGACTACCTAATGCTATCCTCTGGGCCTGCACATACCTGAAGGGAGTTACTGTAAATGTGTTGTCATCATAAAATAACTTTTTACAAAGTAGAAACATAAAATACAAAATTGTAATACTATTTACAAATATATATATGTATATCTATCATGAGTAATGGTATTGTAGATAACACATTTGTATTTTGAGTTCATTCTGTTCAAAAATATGAAAAGTCTTTGAAGATGGTTGAAGACTTTTGTTTTTTGTAAATCTGTTGGATTTAAAGGTTTTGATTCTTTAATTACATATTATTTAATCATCATATTTTAAAATAAAATTCAAAACAGATAAAATTTCAGTACTTAATATTGTTTTAAATTACAAAAACTTCTACTGTTGAGAACAGATTTTCTTTTTTGATGTCAATTCCTTGAGTGTAACAAACAGAATTGCATAATTTTGAGAACAGTACAAAACAGACACAAATTGTATAAAATAATAGAAGACAAAAGACATTGCACAAAAGTATTTAATATGTTAGCAAAATTATTATATATAATAAATTTAATTATAACATCAACTATTTTTAAATCATTAAATTCATAATTATTATTAGAGTTCAAAATATTATTATAGAAAAATCTGCAAAAGAATGGAATTGATTTAATTTTTAATACCATTACACGCAAATATTTACGACATTTGTAGGGAATATCTAAATCAGACAGGAACTTTCATTTGTTTTTTTTTTTTTTTACTTTGATAATAGTAATAGATACATTTAATTTTGTTCAAAAAATAAAACAAAAAGATTAGCATAAATCTTTAGAAAAATATACCTACCTAAAAATATACACATCATATTTTCCAGCAGATTTTCCTGTTCTTCTTTGCACTACCTTCCTAGTCCAACCATCTGGAAGAGATGGATCTTCTAATAATGGAAAACCAGTATCTACCTGTAATTAAAAAGATGTCATAAAGCTAGAGTAAATGGATGGCAACTAATATGAAACAGTTTTTATTTTTTAATTGTAATTACATTCTTCTACATAAATGTTTAAGTTAGTGAAGGATAATTTAATGCATATGTTCTCTAATATAATTTTAGATAAATAATATTCAAACTTTTTAAAAATGCATTAAGATCTTTGGTGTTAGAATATTATACAATGGGAAAAATATGCAGATTAAGTATAAATTACAATTATAACATCTGAATTAGTTCTTCTTACAAATAAAGTTTTATTAAATTTCTTTGTAATATGAAGTTGTATTAAATGTTAAGATTTTGTCAAACATTTTAAAAATATGAATTATTAGTTATATTTTTAGAATTTTTTAAAAATTGCTATAAACTTAATTAGAAAATAATTGCTTGTATTTTATTTAGAGCAAAAACGTCTCTTAAATTTAATTGTTGTTTAAGTCCATTATAGATTTAGAAACAGTCTTAATGTCATATATAAATTAAATTATTTTTATATAATTTATTACATTCCATATTGCTTGTAAAAAAACACACACAAAAAAAAATTATTATTTGGTTTCATCAACTTGATCCATATTTGTTTTTGGAATTCAAGTAAAAAACTATTAATAACCATTTCCATTAGATTTGGAAAATTTATATTTGTTTAAAATAGCTTCTACCTGATAAATCAAAAGTAATGAAAAGTAATATAAATAAAATAAACCTTTAACTATCCAGCAATAAAAATGTTTAATAAAAACATTTTCAATTGTTTTTAAACAGCCATCTTCAGTTGAACCAATATTAAAACGGACTTATTATGAAGCTTCTAAATCAGAATCAGCAGCATCCCAAAAAAATGACCCAGGAACGAAGAGTAGTTCTTAATTATTTTCCTTTTTAAACAAAATGATTAGGAGAGTGGCGAACAGTAATAATCTACAAACAGTATATCGGTGTAATCCGACGATCTACAGAATGTTAAGAAATGATAAGAGAAAGGAAAAGCAAAATAATTTACCAGGAGTTTATTCTATACCTATAAAGGATCAGCGGTTCAACTCAGACCTTGTTTACATGGGTGCTACTATGCGGCAGTTAAAACAAAGACTTAAGGAACATAAATACTCTGTGAGTAAGAACATATATGCCACAGTGCTCACAGCATTTGCCAAACAGCAAGAGGTCGAGATATATTGGGATCAAGCCTCGATCATTAGAGCCGCGAATTCCAGACAGGCATTGAAACACCTTGAAAAGATAGAGATACACAAGGCACACATAAATAAGGGATGCATTAATCATAGAGATGCAGAAGGGTTATCTTATGCCTGGAAATTCTTTTACAATAACGCAAATTAACACCTTGTAATCAACGTATATTCTCCCCCCTTTTTTTGGCGGCTTTATTATTTTTATGTTATTTGCAAATTATTTATAGATTTTCAGAAGACGCAAGTCCGATGAATTACGCATGCGCATTCAGTTTCTGTTTAATTTGTATTTCATGTGTTCTTTTTTAGTGTTCTTTTTTAATATTGGTTCAACTGAAGATGGCCGTTTAAAAACGGTTGAAAACACTTTTATTAAACATTTTTTATTGCTGGATAGTTAAAGGTTTATTTTATTTATATTACTTTTCATTCCAGTATAAGTTCTTGTTTTTATTTATTTATTTAGTAATGAAAAGACAAAAGAATTCATATTCTTTTATATTTGTTTCTTCTTTCAGCTAAATTTTATAAACCTAGCATCAAGTTGCAATTCAAAAGATCAGAGGACTTGTTTAAATTTATTAGTAATAAATTCAGTTATAATAAACAACAAAATAGTCATTAAAATTCATAAATAAGTACATTTATTATGTTTAACATAAATTTTTATGACACATAAAAGCATTCATTATCTGTTACTGTTATCAACTCTCAGAAGTTTCTGATAAATCTCAGATTTCACTACATTATGTACATTGAACATTCCTAATGTCATTAATTACAGAAGTGTTCAACCATTCTACTGCAGTTATTGGAAATCTGGAAAATCAATTAAGGCTGTTAAGTATAAAATAAACTGCATTTAACTAATTCTGTTGACTTAGCTCTTTTGCAATATGTTCAAAATATTTATTCAAATATTCCTTAAATTATGCAGTATTATTTGTTTTACATGAGGGGTTGCATGTCAGCAATTACATTCCTTGTAAAATTAAATTTTGCATAAATTTATGCTCTATTCTAAATGGTCTCAGATGATTGCTTATTCACTTATGCAACCATTTACAATTAGCAGAAAAATGTTAAAATGCATTTGACACAATCATCCCATTATAGATTCTTTATGTAGTGTCAAAAAGTTTATTTTTATACAACTTACATACAAAATACTTTTCTGTTTTCTTTGTGTCTGCATTAGAATCTTCTATTTTTATTTAATCATGATTATTTTTTTCCTCAAAGATAGGATGTAGAAAATTGTTTTTAATTTTTATACCATTATTTTTGCTCTACAATGAAATTCTTAATAAAAATAATCATCATGTGCATTAACAGTAATAATTACTTTCATGTATTTAAGAGTTAAACTATTTGCCATCCACAAAAATTTACATTTAACAATCCCATATAAAACAAAATCCCAATTTAGTGTGTAATTTATCCACTTAAGAACTATCATTAATAACTGAATGAATGTTAATATTTATGTTCTTTTAAATTGTAACCCACTAAGAGGTTAGTTTATAAAGTAAATCTAAAACATTTTTTCCAACAAACTAATGTGGATTCATGAAAAGTTTATTCATTAGTTTAAATTATCTAATCTAAATAGCTTATAAAAACACAAACCTCTGAACCATATAAATGAAATTCCATCATAGTCTAATGCAGATAAAATACAAATGCTTTCAAACATTAATCTGAAGATGATCTCTCCTATGTAGATTGAAAGTGTCTGTATTTTATCTGCATTAGACTATGCTGGAATTTCATTTATATAGTTCAGAGGTTTGCATTTTTTATGACCTACTTTATTCCAGTCTTACAGTGTTTGAAGTAAATAGTTTAATTAAATGAAAATAACAGATTTATGTAAATAAAGATAGAAAGATAGAAAGAAAATAACAGATTTATATTATATCTGAAGCATAAATGCATGAAATCTGTGGGTAAATTATTAACAGACTTATATTTAAAATGACATATTTAGAAAAAAAAAATGTCAAAAAAATCTAGCTAGAAACAGTCTTAATGTCATATATAAATTAAATTATTTTTATATAATTTATTACATTCCATATTGCTTGTAAAAAAACACACACAAAAAAAAATTATTATTTGGTTTCATCAACTTGATCCATATTTGTTTTTGGAATTCAAGTAAAAAACTATTAATAACCATTTCCATTAGATTTGGAAAATTTATATTTGTTTAAAATAGCTTCTACCTGATAAATCAAAAGTAATGAAAAGTAATATAAATAAAATAAACCTTTAACTATCCAGCAATAAAAATGTTTAATAAAAACATTTTCAATTGTTTTTAAACAGCCATCTTCAGTTGAACCAATATTAAAACGGACTTATTATGAAGCTTCTAAATCAGAATCAGCAGCATCCCAAAAAAATGACCCAGGAACGAAGAGTAGTTCTTAATTATTTTCCTTTTTAAACAAAATGATTAGGAGAGTGGCGAACAGTAATAATCTACAAACAGTATATCGGTGTAATCCGACGATCTACAGAATGTTAAGAAATGATAAGAGAAAGGAAAAGCAAAATAATTTACCAGGAGTTTATTCTATACCTATAAAGGATCAGCGGTTCAACTCAGACCTTGTTTACATGGGTGCTACTATGCGGCAGTTAAAACAAAGACTTAAGGAACATAAATACTCTGTGAGTAAGAACATATATGCCACAGTGCTCACAGCATTTGCCAAACAGCAAGAGGTCGAGATATATTGGGATCAAGCCTCGATCATTAGAGCCGCGAATTCCAGACAGGCATTGAAACACCTTGAAAAGATAGAGATACACAAGGCACACATAAATAAGGGATGCATTAATCATAGAGATGCAGAAGGGTTATCTTATGCCTGGAAATTCTTTTACAATAACGCAAATTAACACCTTGTAATCAACGTATATTCTCCCCCCTTTTTTTGGCGGCTTTATTATTTTTATGTTATTTGCAAATTATTTATAGATTTTCAGAAGACGCAAGTCCGATGAATTACGCATGCGCATTCAGTTTCTGTTTAATTTGTATTTCATGTGTTCTTTTTTAGTGTTCTTTTTTAATATTGGTTCAACTGAAGATGGCCGTTTAAAAACGGTTGAAAACACTTTTATTAAACATTTTTTATTGCTGGATAGTTAAAGGTTTATTTTATTTATATTACTTTTCATTCCAGTATAAGTTCTTGTTTTTATTTATTTATTTAGTAATGAAAAGACAAAAGAATTCATATTCTTTTATATTTGTTTCTTCTTTCAGCTAAATTTTATAAACCTAGCATCAAGTTGCAATTCAAAAGATCAGAGGACTTGTTTAAATTTATTAGTAATAAATTCAGTTATAATAAACAACAAAATAGTCATTAAAATTCATAAATAAGTACATTTATTATGTTTAACATAAATTTTTATGACACATAAAAGCATTCATTATCTGTTACTGTTATCAACTCTCAGAAGTTTCTGATAAATCTCAGATTTCACTACATTATGTACATTGAACATTCCTAATGTCATTAATTACAGAAGTGTTCAACCATTCTACTGCAGTTATTGGAAATCTGGAAAATCAATTAAGGCTGTTAAGTATAAAATAAACTGCATTTAACTAATTCTGTTGACTTAGCTCTTTTGCAATATGTTCAAAATATTTATTCAAATATTCCTTAAATTATGCAGTATTATTTGTTTTACATGAGGGGTTGCATGTCAGCAATTACATTCCTTGTAAAATTAAATTTTGCATAAATTTATGCTCTATTCTAAATGGTCTCAGATGATTGCTTATTCACTTATGCAACCATTTACAATTAGCAGAAAAATGTTAAAATGCATTTGACACAATCATCCCATTATAGATTCTTTATGTAGTGTCAAAAAGTTTATTTTTATACAACTTACATACAAAATACTTTTCTGTTTTCTTTGTGTCTGCATTAGAATCTTCTATTTTTATTTAATCATGATTATTTTTTTCCTCAAAGATAGGATGTAGAAAATTGTTTTTAATTTTTATACCATTATTTTTGCTCTACAATGAAATTCTTAATAAAAATAATCATCATGTGCATTAACAGTAATAATTACTTTCATGTATTTAAGAGTTAAACTATTTGCCATCCACAAAAATTTACATTTAACAATCCCATATAAAACAAAATCCCAATTTAGTGTGTAATTTATCCACTTAAGAACTATCATTAATAACTGAATGAATGTTAATATTTATGTTCTTTTAAATTGTAACCCACTAAGAGGTTAGTTTATAAAGTAAATCTAAAACATTTTTTCCAACAAACTAATGTGGATTCATGAAAAGTTTATTCATTAGTTTAAATTATCTAATCTAAATAGCTTATAAAAACACAAACCTCTGAACCATATAAATGAAATTCCATCATAGTCTAATGCAGATAAAATACAAATGCTTTCAAACATTAATCTGAAGATGATCTCTCCTATGTAGATTGAAAGTGTCTGTATTTTATCTGCATTAGACTATGCTGGAATTTCATTTATATAGTTCAGAGGTTTGCATTTTTTATGACCTACTTTATTCCAGTCTTACAGTGTTTGAAGTAAATAGTTTAATTAAATGAAAATAACAGATTTATGTAAATAAAGATAGAAAGATAGAAAGAAAATAACAGATTTATATTATATCTGAAGCATAAATGCATGAAATCTGTGGGTAAATTATTAACAGACTTATATTTAAAATGACATATTTAGAAAAAAAAAATGTCAAAAAATATCTAGCTATCTGATATAAATTTTCACATAACATACAGAGTTATTCATAAGTCAGAACATTTCAGAAATTTTTTCCGCAACTATAAGATACATCATGACATTTTATGCATCAATGGAAAGACAGACTGTCATATTTTGTTTTAAAAAAACTGGGTAGATTTGTTGTCTTTGTTCACCAAAATAGGCCTTTATTCTATGGGAAACCCAATATCACAGGAATGACATACTTGGGCATGTTGAGAACAGTAGCTAAGACAGAGAGGACTTCATTTTCCAGCAGGATAGCATTCCATCCCATTTCCACCAACTTGTTCAGAGTTATCTAAACCAGAACTTATCAAAGCATTGAATTAGATGGACAAGTGCCAATGACATGACCTTGCTGCATTAGCCACCACACTCTCCCAATCTAATACCTTGTGACATTCTTTGGGGGTTTATGAAGACCTGGATGTTTGACCCCTCATTGCCTACTGACATGATCGGTCTCAGAGCATGAATTACTGCTACCATTGGACTGGACAACAGTAAAATGTTAAACCAGGAATGATCTAAACTAGATCAGTGTTTTTCAACCTTCTTGAATACACGACCCCTTTACAAGTTAAAAAATTCTGGCAACCCCCCACGGCCATATTAAAACTATNTGAAGTATGAAGGAAGGAAGGAAATACGGGTACCCCACCAGCAACTTTGTCTTGTTCTTATTAATCTAAAATCTTAATTTTAACTCTTTCATTCTATATTTCTTCATTAGTATATAAGTTAGGTTAAGGTAGGTTAAGAAAAATCTTGCATTGTCACAAAAAAACAGTATTACTCCCTTGTACCAATAGAAGTATATGTTACGGAAATCGTATATATTGGAGTTGGGATCCGAAAGAACTTTGTATATGTAAACTGCACGAGCCAACAATAAAAACTTTTATTGTAGACAACTTTCATTGTATTGTTCATCCACGTGCTCACCACAATACAATAAGGTTCTGTTAAAAAACATCATAAAGTGAGCAACAGTCCCATTAAAATGACAGGAGAAGAAAATAAAAAGAATCAAAACTTAGTTAAAATTATGCAAGCATTATCATAAACTATAGAATTTCATTGATCATGTATTTTGTAAGGATTCTGTTCTTTTCTAGTAATTTATTTCACTATTCTGAATCAAAAATATAGTAGTTTGTATACTATAATAGTGAAGATTATCAAAAATGCCAAATATCAAATGTTTTTCAAAGTATTTTCACAAAACTAGATAAACTGTATGAAATCTGAACATTGCTATACTTTTGTACTAGTGCATGCTGCTATATGCTTCTAATTTGTTTATGCATGCTCTTTAATTAGTCTGATGATGATATAGTGTGTAATTATAATTGTTTTCTACACTTGTGCAAAGCTATTGTAGAAAAATTTTTGTTTGGATTGGCAGTGTTATTTTTTGTCTTCTTTTCCTCAATGCTTTCAGGAAATTTTTCATTTTATGTACTTTCCTACAAACTTGTTCTATCATATTTTATAGAAAAATTCACAAAAGTCCACAAATTTCTTTGAAATGACTAAGTGTTTTTTTTAGCAAATGAATCATTTAGTTTATCAATTCCAACAAAAAACCTTGTAACATCCTTTCTTTCTTGGCCTGGAAATGTCCTAACAGTATGGATGCTACACAAACAAAAGTAGAGGGTCAGTCAATGGTTTGCCCTTGAACTTGGTACAGGAACCGACACAAAATGACTGTTTGTTAGAGAAGAACATGTAAATCGTTAAATGCCAAGAATTCCAGATTGATAGAACTGATTGACCAAACAAAAAAAAATTAAGTTTATTCACTCAACTACTTATTCTTGGTAGTACAAAAACAGTCTTTAAGGCAATAACTTCAACATCTCAACTATTTCTACCCTTCATGTAGCCAAACTGACTAATTGCTTGATTTAGTATGAAGGTCCTATGTTCCAATTTGTTTCTTCTTGTCATCACCAGGAAGATCGGTCATCCAGTATGTTTGCAACCCACATGGCACCGTTTTTTCTTGTTCGCTGCAGCTCGTTCTTGTCGAGGCCCACTTCCCCAGGGCTTTTTATCCTTCCTGGGATGACATTACACTGTACTGACACGTTGTCCTGCGGTGGGTAAGAGGCCACACCGGCGTCCTGGGCAACGAACGGGCCGATCAGCTGGCAAAGGCGGGAGCCAGTGGCCCATTTGTTACGAGGACGGTAGATCCCTCGACTACATACATAAAAGGTACCTTACTGCAACGATCAATGATAAGCTGGCGAGAGCGCTGGACTCTTAGTACAGTAGGTAGGACAACCTACGCCTTCGTGCCTGTAGTTGGCCTCACTCCGATAAGTTGTTGCTCGTTGTCGACTCAAATCCTAACTGGCCACGGGAGGTTCCCCCACTTCAAGTCCAAATTTGGACAAGGAGATGGTAGTTGCCCCTGTGGTAGTCCTCGCGGCGACGCGAGGCATTATGTACTTGACTGTCCCCTAACAAGGGACTTCCGCCTAGGGGCAGACCAAGTTGACTGGTCCAAGCCCCCTGAACAAGTACTTCGAACGCTAGCAGCTAGTAAAGGGAACCTAAAGAAACTAAAAGAATTAATGGGAGAAATCATAGATCTTATTGATCTATAAGCTATAGTTGGCTTACTTGGGCCCCCTCCACCTGGAGTCAGGGCCCCGCTGTCCGTATACCTACTACATGTAGGTTCTGTCTGTGTTTCCTACATTATTGTGTGAGCTATTAAAGGTTTAGTTATGTGGACCAATTGTGCAGTACAGGCTGCACAAACAAAAGTTATGCCAAGTTAGTGAGTTGGGCCGGGGTGCGGACGGGAGTCCGAATGATGCATCATAGGGCCCAACTATGACGTCCCTGTCTACCGCGTCAGGTACCGACCAGTCGATGAACAAGGCATAGTCTCTTTAAACCCTGTGGTGCCAATAGGCGGGGCAGGGTAAAGAGTTCCTTATGAGACTGTACTGCACCTCACACTCATTTACATTTGTGTACATTTTCATTTACATTTTTGTGCACATTTTTTTCTTTCTTCACATAGCACTAACAAAATATATAATTTAGGGTTCTTACATCCTAATGAGGAATAAATGTCTTGAAAGATTTTAATGATACTTGAAATCTGGATTCGGATCCTCACAATAAGATTTTTTAAATGTCTTTAAAAAATCTTATTGTGAGGATCCGAATCTAGACTTGCAGTATGTTTATATCATTATCTCCTAATATCACATCGTAGTTATACTTTCGTTAAATAACTGTCAACTTTTACACCTGGGAGCAAAATATCTGTTAAGTTCTCAGGCCTGGTAACAATGCTTTCTCATCACCTTTCAACCTAATATCTCGATTTCAACAGTACAACATTAGAACAGAACAACAAAGTGATGCAGTCGTCGCCCTTCACTCTCGGATTAAAGTCATCAAAATTTTTGTGTGTGTCAGTGGCAATTTCTGTGCTCAATCAGTACTCTGTCAGATTTTTCCCATTACTTTCCACTGTGCTTAGAGGAACTTTCTTGATCCAGACCAGTCCAACGATCTAAATCCTCACTCTCAAGATCCTAATCTCAACCCCAAGTCGAGAATCTCAATCAAGATATCATAAAAGGTATTTATCGCCACGCGTATTTATTGTAAACTCTCTCTCTCAGGAACTGTGGAACATTAATGTTAAAATCGTATATATATCTAATAACCTCAAACCCCATGAATATAAAATCTAGTATTGTTAAGATCGATATATTATATGTCCTGTATGGCCTATAATTACCCATTAAATAGTTGTTACGTTAACCTGTCTCTGCGTAAGTCGCTTTCGGTGCACTGTCTCTCCCTCCATCCCGAATCCATTCTCTCACACACAAGATCGTTCGTGCGAACACAACGGTTTCTGTGTTTGTCTGTAAAGACACCGTGGTGTCAGTCCTAACGGACCTTGTCATTGCGATCTTCGCCAACGCAATGTTGACCCTTCGGTCCCATGGTGCCGAAGTATAGGGAGGCCCTTTGGCATTGTCACATTATTATTTCCCATCTACTTTCTATGTTTCTTTAAATGACTCTTGAAATATATCATTTTAAATTATTTTACAGCTGATTGCTCTACTTAGAATTACTTTCTTCATCAGTTGAGAGATTTTTTAACTTTCATGAATACTTCTGTAAAGTATGATGGAATAAGTCTATACAAAGATAGTATAAAAAATTCATTTTATTAAGATAGGATCAAAAGGACAATAATGAAATTTCTAATGCTACAACAGAATCAATTATTCAATGTAGATCTAGTCATCAACTATCACAAATATCAACATTTAACAAAAACCAAGCTTTCAAACCTGTTTGATGTTTTNGTAATGCATTAATGTCGTGCTAAGAGTTTAATATCGTTGTATCAATACAAATTGGTATAAAATTCGTATTAAGTTTCAGAATAAATTATAATATTTATTATTTCTTCTTTAATTTTTAAAGATTTTTATCATATCTAAATGCATAAAATAACGAGGAAAATAATATTTTTTTTTTCTTAAATGTAATAAACATTAACAAGAGCAAGCCAGTCTAGAATAATAAAAATGAAGTTTAAAAAAAATTACGAATAAAAATTTTTAACATCGTTATTAATTCATTAATATTTAAAAACTGATAGAAAAATTAAGACGATACAAGGATTACAATTCTAAATATTCATGGTAATTTAACTTGGTAAATAAGACAATGCACGTTTATCTAAGAAGTTTATCCTGTTGAGAAAAATTTTTTACTTAAAAGTTTATATCCCAAAATCTAATAAACATGTCAAAATGAATTACATAATACATAAAATCGGTAAAGTCACGTCTGATATTTGCTATTCTATTCATAAACCGTACTAATATTCTATTATATGAAAATCGATGCATTTATTTTACAAGACTGGAAGTAAATGATTATTTAGTTCTAAATGTTATTTTAATGTTTTTCCAATTCGAATCATAAAAGTCGAAAATCTTTTTATATGTTTGCTTCTATCATACAAACTATAACACGAGTAATGATGTAGAAAACATTAATATATCATTAGAAGTTGGTTTAATTAATATATTNCTGGAGTCAGGGCCCCGCTGTCCGTATACCTACTACATGTAGGTTCTGTCTGTGTTTCCTACATTATTGTGTGAGCTATTAAAGGTTTAGTTATGTGGACCAATAGTGCAGTACAGGCTGCACAAACAAAAGTTATGCCAAGTTAGTGAGTTGGGCCGGGGTGCGGACGGGAGTCCGAATGATGCATCATAGGGCCCAACTATGACGTCCCTGTCTACCGAGTCAGGTACCGACCAGTCGATGAACAAGGCATAGTCTCTTTAAACCCTGTGGTGCCAATAGGCGGGGCAGGGTAAAGAGTTCCTTATGAGACTGTACTGCACCTCACACTCATTTACATTTGTGTACATTTTCATTTACATTTTTGTGCACATTTTTTTCTTTCTTCACATAGCACTAACAAAATATATAATTTAGGGTTCTTACATCCTAATGAGGAATAAATGTCTTGAAAGATTTTAATGATACTTGAAATCTGGATTCGGATCCTCACAATAAGATTTTTTAAATGTCTTTAAAAAATCTTATTGTGAGGATCCGAATCCAGACTTGCAGTATGTTTATATCATTATCTCCTAATATCACATCGTAGTTATACTTTCGTTAAATAACTGTCAACTTTTACACCTGGGAGCAAAATATCTGTTAAGTTCTCAGGCCTGGTAACAATGCTTTCTCATCACCTTTCAACCTAATATCTCGATTTCAACAGTACAACATTAGAACAGAACAACAAAGTGATGCAGTCGTCGCCCTTCACTCTCGGATTAAAGTCATCAAAATTTTTGTGTGTGTCAGTGGCAATTTCTGTGCTCAATCAGTACTCTGTCAGATTTTTCCCATTACTTTCCACTGTGCTTAGAGGAACTTTCTTGATCCAGACCAGTCCAACGATCTAAATCCTCACTCTCAAGATCCTAATCTCAACCCCAAGTCGAGAATCTCAATCAAGATATCATAAAAGGTATTTATCGCCACGCGTATTTATTGTAAACTCTCTCTCTCAGGAACTGTGGAACATTAATGTTAAAATCGTATATATATCTAATAACCTCAAACCCCATGAATATAAAATCTAGTATTGTTAAGATCGATATATTATATGTCCTGTATGGCCTATAATTACCCATTAAATAGTTGTTACGTTAACCTGTCTCTGCGTAAGTCACTTTCGGTGCACTGTCTCTCCCTCCATCCCGAATCCATTCTCTCACACACAAGATCGTTCGTGCGAACACAACGGTTTCTGTGTTTGTCTGTAAAGACACCGTGGTGTCAGTCCTAACGGACCTTGTCATTGCGATCTTCGCCAACGCAATGTTGACCCTTCGGTCCCATGGTGCCGAAGTATAGGGAGGCCCTTTGGCATTGTCACATTATTATTTCCCATCTACTTTCTATGTTTCTTTAAATGACTCTTGAAATATATCATTTTAAATTATTTTACAGCTGATTGCTCTACTTAGAATTACTTTCTTCATCAGTTGAGAGATTTTTTAACTTTCATGAATACTTCTGTAAAGTATGATGGAATAAGTCTATACAAAGATAGTATAAAAAATTCATTTTATTAAGATAGGATCAAAAGGACAATAATGAAATTTCTAATGCTACAACAGAATCAATTATTCAATGTAGATCTAGTCATCAACTATCACAAATATCAACATTTAACAAAAACCAAGCTTTCAAACCTGTTTGATGTTTTTTTAAGATAACTTGAGCATCACCATGTACTGTACATTAGCTGGTTCAAAATAATATATGTGCAAATTATGTTTATTTTCCAAACACATACTATATATGTACTGTACAATTCAAAAAAGATACACATTGTTCTGAGTTTGAGAAACCTGTTTTTAAGTGCACATTGAACTATGGTGGAAAAAAATCCATTAGCTACATTACTGAACATAAAATGTGCACTAGCTCTAATGAAGCAACATTTGTTAAACAAAATATCAGCACAGATTATATGCAGTCTAACATTGGTATTTACTGAACAAATATTGAGTTTACTGAACTATGCTGCATACGAATTTTCTATTTGTACATATTCTTGAGACAATGTTGAATTACATATCTTTTAAGAGTATTTATGAGAAGAAATTGTACATTTTTAAAAATTTTTTTGTCTTTACATGATTATTTTTTACATTTTTACCTTTAATGTTACACCTATTTTTTCCTACTTTTTTAAGTTACTTGTTGTTGCTTGTTTTATTGTTAATTTTATTCAGAGGTATTGTTTGGGGGTGATAATTACTTGTTCTCCTAGTGCATTACCACATGTAAACTTAAAGAATGAAGAAACTGCTTCATCTGTTAGGATTAAATTGTTGATGTCTTTTGTCCCCACAAGACAATGTTCTGAAGAAATCTTTTTTGGACTGTTTCAAATATGTATGTGATGTGTAATTGTTTACAATTGTGCACTTTATGCATAGATGATGATAGCAGAATATGGAGATTCACAACTTCAGATATAATCTTAGATATTGTTAAATAAACAACTTTTAATAACAAAAACTCCTCAAAAAACAATATCTGTAAATCTTTACTGTATTTTAACCCGTTACAGACAAAGACATTTTTGATATTAATGTAATTAAACATAAAAAATACTTAAAACTGAAAAAACGAAAGAAATGCGTTAATTTTGAAGAAAAAGCTTCAAATTTTATTTTCCTTTGTCTTGTCTTTCTGTGAAATTTGACACTGACAACTCATTTTTACATGGCTGGATGACCTTGAGAACAGCTGGTGTCCTATTTCCAGGGACATTCTCATAGATGTCTCAGGAGGAGAAAGGTTTAAAGTAGGGTGAATACTAACTAGACCTATATTTTTAAATATTTTTTAAAAATTAAAATTTTTATTGTAATTTCTGACCCCCCGACTTAATTAAACTTATATATAATAAAATCTATTAATTAAAAAAATTAAAAACTATCGGAGGTCGTTTTTGACATCAAAAACTAGCTTTAAATAACTTTACTGAAGGAAAATCCGTGCACTACAACTTTAGAACAATGAATGAAATTTGATATCAAACTCCCATTAAAAAACTATTAAAAAGCAATTATTAATTAAAGAACATTTCAATCATCCTCTAAAATAGAATCTTGTAATTGTGATGAGTCAGTTCTTTCTTAATTACTTATTTGCAGGCTTCCTTTTCTTCTTAAATGGCTAATACTAATCTTTTATTATATTGTATTTTATCTTCTCTTCTTCTGCTCTGATTCAAGGTTAAGATTTTAATTTCTTTGTCTTTTCTCAGACTACCTAATGCTATCCTCTGGGCCTGCACATACCTGAAGGGAGTTACTGTAAATGTGTTGTCATCATAAAATAACTTTTTACAAAGTAGAAACATAAAATACAAAATTGTAATACTATTTACAAATATATATATGTATATCTATCATGAGTAATGGTATTGTAGATAACACATTTGTATTTTGAGTTCATTCTGTTCAAAAATATGANATACAAAAAAAATGCATTTTATTTCTTGGAATAATTGTTTAATCTTTATATTTGCAAAATGCATTATTAATATTTTTACAATTATTAAATGTAATTGAATTATGGAGAGATTTTAAACTTCTGCTACATTTAAACTATTTGATTTCCACCATCACATTCAGCGAAATAAACGCTCGATAATTGTCTTATATATTCTTTTACATTCAATTTCATTTATAAGAAAATCACAAAATTGTATTATTCGGTCAACGATCTCAGACGTAGTTTTCTCTTTCATTTGTTTTTTTTTTTTTTTACTTTGATAATAGTAATAGATACATTTAATTTTGTTCAAAAAATAAATGGAATTGATTTAATTTTTAATACCATTACACGCAAATATTTACGACATTTGTAGGGAATATCTAAATCAGACAGGAACTTTCATTTGTTTTTTTTTTTTTTTACTTTGATAATAGTAATAGATACATTTAATTTTGTTCAAAAAATAAAACAAAAAGATTAGCATAAATCTTTAGAAAAATATACCTACCTAAAAATATACACATCATATTTTCCAGCAGATTTTCCTGTTCTTCTTTGCACTACCTTCCTAGTCCAACCATCTGGAAGAGATGGATCTTCTAATAATGGAAAACCAGTATCTACCTGTAATTAAAAAGATGTCATAAAGCTAGAGTAAATGGATGGCAACTAATATGAAACAGTTTTTATTTTTTAATTGTAATTACATTCTTCTACATAAATGTTTAAGTTAGTGAAGGATAATTTAATGCATATGTTCTCTAATATAATTTTAGATAAATAATATTCAAACTTTTTAAAAATGCATTAAGATCTTTGGTGTTAGAATATTATANTCTTTCATTTTTTTTTTTTTTTTTTGGAACTTCTATTATTTTTAATAAAAAACACTAATCTAAAATAAAGTTAGTTTCGCAGGATTCTGATTTTACTTTCGAGACTGAAAGTGGATCGATTTGTTTTTTACGTTTTCGCAAAGTTATTCTTGAAATATTGCTAAGAAAATCTTGTGAGCTGAATTTTTAGAAGTTTCGCCGCTTATAAATGGTTATATTAACATTATTAGATTACATAGCATAAGAATTTAAAATAATAAAGTTATAAGTGTTTAGGATTTATCCGTAGCATCTTACACGAGGTGGAAGATTATTTAAATTAATATTTAATACTGTAAATTAGAAAAAATGCATTTAAAATATTTAATATAATTTTATTCTAGCCATTTATTTAAAGCATTGGTTCTTAACCTTTTTCGCCGCTCTCACTCATTGAATTTTTAAATTTGCTCTCACATTCTAATGAAAAATTCGTGGTTTTCTTTAAGGATTGAAAATCTACCCATTCTCGCACTTGTATTTTATCCTTACTTTAAATACTGTTAGAGGAATTTTCTTTATTAATTGCTTAATGTCCATTCATCAATATAAGTCTAGGTTTGGCATGTATAATAGATAAAAATATAATAATTTTTCATTTAAACTGAGAAGTTCAATACAGAAAATTTCATCCATAGACTATCTTACAGAATTTAAGAAAAGCTGTTTCACACTTTCCCGCTGCATCCAGGTTTAAAAACGACTGATTTGGTGGATATATATCTGAAAGAATTATATTGCATCTATGAAAAAATCCAGCAGCCAGTTGCTTAACTTTCTCGGCAAAATTTAAAACAGCGTATGGCGCCGTCTGTTATNATGTTGAGAACAGTAGCTAAGACAGAGAGGACTTCATTTTCCAGCAGGATAGCATTCCATCCCATTTCCACCAACTTGTTCAGAGTTATCTAAACCAGAACTTATCAAAGCATTGAATTAGATGGACAAGTGCCAATGACATGACCTTGCTGCATTAGCCACCACACTCTCCCAATCTAATACCTTGTGACATTCTTTGGGGGTTTATGAAGACCTGGATGTTTGACCCCTCATTGCCTACTGACATGATCGGTCTCAGAGCATGAATTACTGCTACCATTGGACTGGACAACAGTAAAATGTTAAACCAGGAATGATCTAAACTAGATCAGTGTTTTTCAACCTTCTTGAATACACGACCCCTTTACAAGTTAAAAAATTCTGGCAACCCCCCACGGCCATATTAAAACTATGTCAGTGATTTTAAAAACTACGTATTTAATTTTCTTTCTGTTGAGATTTAAATATTGATCAAAAAACCAATTGTACTGTAAAATAAATAGGCACAGCCTTCTCATTGAAATTGTATTTTTTTATTGTAGTGCAGGACCTACCAAAAACACGTCTTTTTATTTTACCCACAACCCCTCATGTATGGCTTTGCGACCCCCTGGGGGTCACGACCCACAGGTTGAAAAACATTGAACTAGACTATCAGCTTGATGTGTACTGTGCCTCCCAATGTGTGGCACATATTGAGTACCTATAAGGTATGCAAACATAATTTCAGTAGTATTCCATTGGTGCATATCATGTTGTAATGTATCTTATAGTTGTTGAAAAAAATTTCTGAAATTTGTTCTGACTTATGAATAACACTATTTATAATTTGTTATCTTTTTAAAGTTCATATACCAGCAAAGGTATTATTTGTACCATTTCTATCTACATACCAATGCTGTTTATTTGGACTACTAAAAAAAAAAATGTTCTGGTTCAAATAAGACTAGAGCATTATTACATTTTTTTTTTTATATTTAGAACTTCTTATAAAAGAAATTGCATCAAAGTCTTTGTATGTTTAAAACTAACTGTTTTAACTTAAAAAACTAATGTTTTTTAGCTTTAACTCAAGAGTCTTGCAGATAAACACATCATATAGACAGACAAATTAAATTTAGAAAATTTTTTATTAATAAACTCAAAATTATTGTTTGATATAATCTAAATTTACCTTTTTTTACATAAATTAGAATAAATAAGACAACTAACAAACTGTAAGATATAAAATTAATAATTTTGTATAATATCCAAAATGTAAAACATTAAATTTTTAATTATTTTACATATGACAAATTTGTTTTATTAAATTATCAAATTATGTTCAATTTTGTTACATATCCATTTCTGTTACTACAATATCTGATAATTCCAATTAAATTTTATAGGGTAAAGTCTTTATGATGTGTAAAGTACATTAATGGTAAATAGTATAGGGCAGGGGTCGGCAACCTTTTGAGTCGGAAGAGCCAAAACTACAATTTACAAAATTTCAAAGTTTTTAAAGAACCACAAAATTTTTTCTTGCCAACAATAAATAGTACTCGCATAAATAAAGTTTTTTGATAAAAAAACTAATCTATTTATTCATAAGAAAAAATATCTATTTATTCATATATAAGTAGTGTTTTTCACAACAAATTAGATAATAGAAACATCCGACAACGACGTCATTCGAGAGCTTCCAACGGACTGACGACAGTGATGACGCGTGTCACGGGGGAGGGGTGCGGTGAAAAGCGAATACAAGTGGCTGAGAGATAGAATCGGTGCCTAATCCTCGTTAATCAATTCAGAACAATTTTTAAATGCTTTTTTTTTATAAAATAAATATTTGCATATGGAACTAAAGAGCCGCAGCTTCACATCCAAAGAGCCGCATGTGGCTCGCGAGCCGCAGGTTGCCGACCCCTGGTATAGGGTGATTCACTCAGGAACGAACACTTATTATGTGGAACATCTTCATTTACTGTAAAATGAAAAGATTGCCATGAAACAGAAATGAAATGATTACTTTATGACACAGCAATCCACTAAGGTATTTTTTATATTACATGTTATTCAAATGTGACTGCAATCATAAGGTATTGGGCAAATAAATGATATTCAGTATCAAGTGAATCACCCTGTAAAATTAATAATAATAATATCATACTTTAACTGATTTTTTCACTTTTGAAGATTTCTTTGATTTATTTTTTCTTTTGGCCTTGATTTGTTTGTTTTCTGATGTCTGTTCTACTTCTCCCTCCTCCTTTTCAGTTTCTTCAGGCAGCTTTTCTTTCGTTTCCTCCTAAAGAAAAGTAGTGTTATATTTATTAATGTAAATATTGGTTAAGAATACTAACAGAAATGTTACAAAATATATTTTAAAATTTGAAAATTATAAGTCAGTCAAACAAACTATGTGATATTTTCAAATATTACAGCTATCATTAGTAATTAACACACTGAATATATTCAGTTAATCTTTTCCTTTAGTAATAATTAAAGTCATGTTTTGATAATATTAAAAAAATTTCTATATTACACAAATACATATAAAATTGTGATATATTATGATTTCAACTTTAAACAGAAACTAGAAATTTCAATCAAATATCCATAACAATCAAATTTAAATTTTTACTTTTCATCATCTATAGAAAAAAAACTCTTTGTATCAATATTTTAGTTTAAATACATACACATTTGTATTTGATGACTCTTTATGCAAAAACTTATTTACATATGCTTATAAAATTAACAAATTATTTTAAAAGATTACAATTGATGACTGTAATAATAAAGAAAAATGAAAAAATTCATTTCAATGATGTAATCATTTTGAAACAACAAAATAATTTGAAGTTAATTGATGCATGAAGAGAACTATAAACAATTTTTTTACCTTCTTACAATGAAACGTTTTCAGATATGACTAACTGATTGGATCAAAGATTTGCAGGCTATTAGTTATATCATCAGTGAAAATACTTAAAGGCATATCTCATAATTTGGCCAAAATGAGTTCCACCTTTAAATATAAGCCTGGGTCTTTTGTGTTGTGATAGAGCAACTTATCTCTATATAACACCATTTGCATTCTATGGAATGATAAACACCAGGCTTTTCTCAAATATCTGATAAAAATATTATGACTCAAATGTTTCTCAAGAGACACCATTAACACTATGTTTTTAAATGATTTTAAAGGCTTATCTAGACTTATGCCTCTTTGACGCAAAATTATACGGAGATTATGTGGAATTCTATTTTTGTATATCCTGATTCGGTGAAATGACATTCAACCAGAGGAAAAGGTTTCAAGGTCAAACACTAACTGCCTTGTTTTCCAGTCACACAACCACAATGTTTAATATAAATATATTAAACTTATTGAAAAATTAATACCCATATTAACAGAATTTACAAATATTGTGAATCCTTATAATAACAACAGGTATTGCCATATCTCAAAGTCACACCAAACAGGAGATGATACCAGAGCTGACAACATTATCTTCTCCGGAAGATGATTTAAATGAACAGCATCCTTTTCCAATATTGAACTCAGTGACCAAGAAGATCCTACCTATGTCCAGGCATGCAAAGTTCCTCACTGCAAAAAAGAGGTTTTTTTAGTTCGTGTTTTTGGTGCTCGATTCTTTTGTGCTAAGCACATTCTATGGAGGATTTGTCTTTGTATGACACGCATTGGATCAGCGATGATTATAGTGATAAGCCAAAAACAAACTTGCATAAAAATCAACAGAGTAAGAAACCTGTAAACAAAAAGAAGAAAAAGCCTGAAGAATTTGAAGTAGAAGGTGCTCCAAGGGTATATGACCATTGAAAAATTACAAGAATAAACAAAAAGAAACTTGCTCAGGCATTATGGTGCAGTGATGCAGAATATTTTTCAGTAAATACAAAGAAAATTGTGAAAGGCCAAGTATTAGGTCCAATGTACAAAACTGAGTGGTGTAAAAAAGGTGGAAGGCAGTGTGCCAAGTTTAGTGAGGTATATAGATAGACCATATTCAAAGTGTTCTACCAATTATGTGACTTGTAACTTCAAAGAGAATTTATTGAACAGCATGTTAAGCAGATGCCAATGAAAGCATGTACAACAGGTAAAGCAGAATCACATCATCAAAATATGGCAACTTTTTCCTTCCATTGGAAGGAAACACAGTCAAAGTTTGTTGTAATTATTCATGAACACATTAAGTATCAGTGAGAAAATCAAAACAGTACTTGAAAAAATTGAAACTATCAGTATGATCCAAAGAGATCTTTGTGGTGATAGATGTGTTGCAGCTGCATTCAGGTGATCCTCAATGCAGGCTAATTGAAAGCTGATTGAAGATCGTAATTGATTCCAAAGAGTGGAGTCACATTACTGCTGAAAAGACAGTGCTCAGAAATAGCTTCATAGCGTCTTGACTTTGAATAAAATGTATACTATGTTTTTAGAGGAGCTGGATCCCAACATTGTAAAAAACCATACTTCACATCATACAAACACAGTTTTTAAATCCATTGTTACATACAAGCCCCAAGATACTTTGTCCCAATTGTTACATACCACTACACTGTGTGTAGTGGTATGTAACTATTGGGACAAAGTATCATGAGGCTTCATGATGTGTAGGAGATTTGTTTTTCTTTTTCAATGTATCCATTTAACAAAGACAGACACTTTTGATTTTGTCCTTTGTAATTGCAGTTTTCATATGATACAGAGAACATTATCACATTTACATTTTTAAAGCTGTCCATCTGATCTTTAATAGTGTAACCAGCTTTCTGCCAAGCGTATGTAAATATGACATGAAATATAAGTGTTTTTAATTGATCATATTGAACATAAAGCACAAGTACAGTAGACCCCCCATAACGTGTAGATACGTTCCACGTTATACAAATTTCACCTTGTAGGAATCCTTAAATACATGAGCCAATCGCAGCCCGACACGTATGAAGTTTACGGACTACGGCTGTTTGAAAGGTTTTCTTCTATAAAATTAACCGATTCTAGACTAATTCGACTCAAAATTTCCAAAACACGTATAATTTTTGGGGAATAATCCGTATAAACTATGCTATAAACAAAAAATTGTAGGATTACTTACTGAGTGTGCACCATTTGACGTTTCCATTGCTTAAGCTTGTTTTTGTCGCGGAGCAGCACACCAAATGGCAGCCGCAATTTCTGATAAGTTATTTTTCTGCGAAAAATTCATTGAACTTTGGAGACATCATTAATATAAATAATGTTAATGGCCGTTGAATAAGAATACTGTTAATGTCCATTTCTTTCACAAGAAATGTATAAAATTACAGTACTGTATTAGACTTACAGTACCTAATTTACATACTGTACAGACGAAGGTAAACTCAACTTACCCGCCTAAACTCCCCATAGCGTGGCACTGGATGGCGGAAAGTAGTTCGGCTGCTCATCCACTATTGGTTCAGATTTGACCAATCCTGTCACGACACGAGTCGGTGATGACATTTTACGAGTCCCTTTTAGCGTCTTTATACGAATACTGTCGCAATTTTTTTGCCACGTTATAGGAATCTCCGTTATAGGAACCCGCGTTATAGGGGGGTCTACTGTATTAAATTTTTTTATTGTTTATTCTCATTTTTTATCACTTATTTCATTATACATCATTTATCACTTCTTTACACTCAAAAAATATAAATTTAATCTCCAACAAACTGCATTGAAGATTTGCTTCATTTTTTTCTGGAAATAGGAACACTTATCTGAATTTTAGCTTGAACTGAATGAAAATGTTTCCAGAGTTTTTAGGAATAAAGAAATTAGTTTTGAGTAATTTAAATTTATAAAAGTATTTGAAAAATTCCTATTTTTTATTACAGTTCATAATTATTTGTTTTTATTTTTGACTAGCAGGTATGTCCATCACTGCCTGGGCAAAAAGTAAAACGAACAAACATTAAAATGAAAATCATATTAAAAGTTTCGTTATTTTAGCCTACCATTGTTATGTTAATCACAGAATGTCAAGGGGATTAAATCAGGGGTGGAATGTCCAGGTTTCATGGCAGTATATATTTTTCAGAGTCCTACACAGTAAGTATGAAAAATTGATGCAGCAGTCAAAAAGTTTGAAAATGTATAAAGTACAGACAAATATGCAAATGTTCTATTTTATATATATAGATTTATAATTGAGCCGCTCACTTGCCAAACTGATTAACTCCGTAAAACAAAAATTATAAAAATTGATAATATACATTGGCTTGTGAATGGCTCAATTATGGCGCACACAAATTGCAAACTATCAATCAAAAATAATAATTTATTTATTACTACACTTGAAAGTAATGTGATTTTGTGTTTATGTTATTCTGTTTCCATGTAAAAAGAATAATGTTTTCTATTCATCAATTCTATATCTAGAACTGCCAAGTTTCTAGGAATCTCCTAGTCAGACTAGGCAATTTCAACTATAGCAGTTTCAAAGAGTTGTTCTACTAGAATAGTTCTGATAATTCTAGAAACTGGATTTCCTATCTTTAATTTGATCATCTTTAATGAAATAGGAAGCAATAATTAAGTATATGGTGAACAAAGAATAAATATACTTTTCAGGCACAACATGGTATACTAAAGCAGGGGTGCACAACCTACGGCCCCTTATCAATGTTTATGCGGCCCGCCCGACGGTACAGGCCAAATCCCTTCTTTCCAAGTTTCTAAGTGTAGAACTTTTCCCTTTCACAAAGTCATTAGCACCCAACTGTTTTATAACTTTCCCTGAAGTGAGAAATGGGGAGTTGTTCTATAAATAAGTCTATTTCTAGCTAACACTTTCTGGTTTAGATATCGAATATTTTAAGTCTAATACATAGTATTATAACGATTTTTTGAAGAATCAAATAGAATAAAATGATGTTAGAATGTCATTTCCAATGTTATCAGGAAGTTTCTATTTTGGCGGGAAATCTTCAATTTTATGCTTCGGAAAACTTGCTTATTCGTCTAAATAGCGTCAAATAACAAAAATAAGTGAAAATAGCGCTGAAAAACCATAAAAATAATGATTTTTTATCATTTGTTTACATTCTAGATTCTGATTGGTATAGTCGAATTTGAATCAATCTTTTCTGAAAAGACGCTTATTCGTCAACATAATGTCATTCAAACTAGAAAAAACTAACCAGAGTTCAAAAAGAAATGTACAAAAAGCTATAACCATCAATAATTTACAACAATATCTCTCCATAGACTAAGAATAAGAAAAAAATTTTTTGCATCAAATTTATTATTATTAAGTTGGACCAAGAAAATTAATACTGTAGTTGGAATAGAGTCATTATGACTAAAAGGAAGCCGTTTGCACTAAAATATTTTGGATTTAATAATTATTACAAACCGCGTCAAGCCATAAACTTGTCAACAAAGAGGGTTGTAAAATGATTCCGTGTAGCT
>NW_019386305.1:0-37433 GCF_000671375.1 Centruroides sculpturatus | reverse complement strand
AAAAGTGGAGGGCAATGCTATGCAAAAAGAAGTGTTCCATGAATAAATGCAGTTGTAAAACAAGGGACTCTTGTGCAATTCAAAGTGCCATAACAGTTTAAGTTGTTGCAATAAATAAGATTGTATAACGTTAATCACATAATTTATGTGTAAGTTTATTATTATATTATTTTCTTTAATGATTTAGAATGTACTGCTTGTTTTAAGTTCAACAGTTTATTTACATGTGATAACATCACATGTAAATAAACTTTCTTAACTTACTTAAGCTTTCTCCTATTTTGACATATTAAAAAGTTGCATTTTTGTCTTAACGTAATAAAAATACTTTTATTCAACATTCACCATCAGTGCATGCTGAATATCGACATTTGCCGGTGTGAGAAATGATGATATTTAGCAAATATTTTGTACATACACGAAACAGCTGTGTGAATGCTGACATTTGCCAGATATCATTCACAGTAACATATATATACCAACCAAAGCCAAATATTATTGGGCTAGAAACGGCTATAATACTAATAATTTAATAAACAATTTGGCATTAGAGTTAGGCGTTAAGTGCCATCTCTTGATAAATTTAATAATTATAATTTAATTAAGTTAATTAAATAATTTAAATAATAATTTTAGAATTACTGGAAGAAAAGAATGGGCCTAAAGCAGGACTTGAACCCGCAACCCCTGCTCACTGTGCAAATGTGTTGCCAATTATGCTACTTGGACCTTCAGTCCAATCTCCTCTTCCAGCATATATAACCTAATGATATAACCAATTATTATTTAAATTATTTAATTAAGTTATAATTATTTAATTAATTAATTACAAATACTTTATTGTAATAAGAAAGATCTTGTTACAGGGGGTTAGCTCTAGAGAATTACAAAAATACAATTATTACTTATTGAGACATTTTTTAAATATCTTGTTACATAAAATTTGCTAAACATAACATATTAATCATTCAGTCTACATATATTTCAAATTCTTTAAAATATAAACAAAAAAGTTATAAATATTATGCATCTTACATAATGGAATATTTTTCTAGATTGATTCTGAAATTTTCTTCTTAACTTAAATCAAATTAAGTTATAATTATTAAATTTATCAAGAGATGGCGCCTAACTCTAATGCCAAATTGTTTATTAAATTATTAGTATTATAGCCATTTCTAGCCTGATAATATTCAGCTTTGGTTGATGTATAGCTTTAAATGTATCAGGTGTAGTAAGGATGTTACTTTATCCATATATTATATATATAATATATGGATAAAGTAAAAATAGTGCATATAGATGATATGAGAAGTCTTATTTTTTAAAAATTAATACTTTTGGAGATTTTTCTTAAATTTCTGTCTTCAAAAGGAAAAAATTCATCTGAAGTTATAGGATTTGAATATTTGATTTTCTATATTTTGTTATGATAACAGTTATAAATGATGTAAATATGTGAATCTAGTAAAATGGATTTTTAACTGTTGCTACAACAACATACAGAAGATAAAGCATTCAAATAACTCTCAATAAAACAATGTGTATCTGGAGATAGAGAATAAGAAATCTCTGAAAATGTTAATATTTAAAGAAAAAGACTTGTCATTTATAGGTACAATTTTTAATTTTACTTTAATGTTAAAATTGAAGTTGAATATTTGATATTAATATTATCAAATTAATTTTCTATTCATGACTTATAAGATTTATGTCAATAAAATATATCTGCAACATTTATTTAATAAGCTAATGCTCCAAAATAAATTCATAATTTAACCAAAAAAAATTTTTTTTATTATTATTAATTGTATAATTAAAAAATAATCCAAAATTAGAGTAAAATAATTTTAACTGAGATTATTTAATTTAAAATTTTATTTACTGTGTTATATATTTATAAACAATTTTTTTACTTTTAGGATGGAGAAACATATTGTTTAGATGCTCGTTATTATGGTAATATCAGTAGATTCATTAATCATCTGTGTGAACCAAATCTGGTTCCTGTAAAAATATTTGTAGATCATCAAGATTTAAGTTTTCCTCGAATTGCATTCTTTAGTTCAAGAGACATAAAACCATTAGAAGAACTAGGGTAAAAATCTCAGAATTTCAGCCAAATTTTTTACTAATTTAAGTATTATTGTATGCTTTATAGAAATCAAAAATTAATGTAATAAAACCTGTTTAAAATACAATGTGATGATACTGGTTAGAATTTTCTGTTTTAAATACACTATTCTGTTAAACAATACGACTCTGCTTCTTTGACTTCTGGGGAATTTGGGAAAAAGTGTTGTCATATTGTCCAGACGAAGTAGGAACTATCTCAACTGTAAAAAAAAATTGATACTGTAATTCTCATTACCAAGAAGCCAACAATGATCCAAGCCTGGTAAAATTAATTATGGTTTATAATTTGGCTGCTATTTCCAAAATAATTGCACTTTGCTTAGCTTCTGTTATACAATTAGTTCTCAAGAAGTCTTACATTTCTACTTTAGACAGGTTTTGTGTATATTATATTATATTTAGATTGAATAAGTCATTATGAAACTTTTTACTACATTTATAAAAAAATATATTATTGTAGTTTTGATTATGGTGAAAAATTTTGGGTTATCAAGTACAAGTGGTTTACATGTGGTTGTGGCTCACCTAAGTGTAAATATTCCAAAGAAACAATTCATGAAACTCTAGCAAATTACTATCGCAGATTGAAGGAAGAGCAGGTAGACGAACTTGACTTGAATCCTCCTATATGTTGGTGAGTAAAATTTTTGCATTTTTTAATTAAAATGAAAATAACTTAATAACAAAGTATTGCATTATTTAAATGTTTCAACTTAAATCTAAGGTAATTTAATCATTTATTACTTTTAATGTATGTAATTTCTTTCTTGAATGTAGAGACAGAATGCTAAAATTTTTATTATGTTAAAGTATGAAAGGAGAACTAAATTCTCTAAAAGATATAATTTAAAAGAATAATGTGTGTTTTTTGAAATAAGTATATAAATATGTGTTTTAAGTGTATATATTGATGTAAATTCTTTGGATGCCAAGAATGAATATTTAATTAATTAATTCCAGCTTTAGTAACAGCTACTGCTTATTAATTTTTTCATTTATTATTAAGCAGTTACTCAGATATTTTATATAATTTCTACTACTTTAAAAGGAAAATATACTTGATTATCTAAAATGCTTTGACATTTGATATTTAAAATTTCAATAAAGATATAGCAAATCCTCATTTAATGTCATTTTGTTTAACATCATTTCATTATAATGTTACTGAGGAAAGATACAAGTACAACTTTATAATCATTTACAATTATTATTAAATTTTCTTTATAAACAGTAAAATTGGTTCTATGAAGTGGGGAAATAAATGCAAACATTGTCCAGTTAGAATAATAATAACTGAATTATATCTTTTTTATATCATTTAGCCTGTGGTAAAATTGGTTTCATTATCTGTTGTTTCACTTAACTTTATAATGCAGCCTTTTAATTCAAAATTCACTAACATTTTTGGCCATTTTGAAAGACCTTCATCAGGAATAGAACAATCGAATGATTCTGATTTATCAATATTTGTTCTGGAATTTTTTGCTTTTTGAATTTTCTTATATATCTAGTGCACAGGCTCATATATAAATAATTACAAAGTATATTGGTACAAGTACCAATATACTTTGTAATTATTTATATATGAGCCTGCACACTAGACATAAGAAAATTCAAAAAGTTCCAGAACAAATATCGGTTTTGAAATCAGAATCATTCGATTGTTCTGTTCCTGAAGAAGGCCTTTCAAAATGGTTGAAAATGTTAGTAAATTTTTAATTAAAAGCTGCATTATAAAGGTTAGTGTGTTGATGCTTGAGTATAAAAGGTTAGTGTTAACAAAATCATATATTATTTCAAATACTGATTCTTTTTTAAAAACTAATTGAAATGGTTTATAGATATAAAAGCTTAAATTTTTCAAAACAATTCACTATATTGAAGTTATTTAAACTTCATATTAATTTTTACAGTTTGAGAACCAGTCAGTTCATAAATTTATATTTGTTACATTTGTTTTAAAACTAGATTTCTAAAATTGGTTCTCTAACATAAACTTTTATCATGGACATTTATAATTTATTTTCAGAACACTCTTTTAGACTTTGTTTTTTCAGATATTTTCACTCTAAAAATACATTTACTCATAGGACTTAAATCTGATTATCATGCAATTTTTCTTGACAGTTTGAAATGAAGTTCTTGATCCAGTCTAAAAACAATCCAGTCCATTATCATTATATAGTATTTAGTGAGTATACTCGATTGACACTGGTGGCTGTGTACTATGCCAGACCAGTCAAGGCATAGCAACCAAAACAAAACTAAAATTAAATTAGTTTGTCAGTGTCAGTATTCAAGAATTTCCTAACTATATGGTATGTATTCATTATAGTGGCCTTCTGTAGTGTGATGTATGTATTTCTATTCAATTGTAATGTTCCCAGGCTTTTGTGTAGTATGTGTGGTACCACACCTGTACAGGAGAGAATGACAGGTACAATAACCACCCTATCCATCCTCCACAGATGCCTTATTTCCTGGGCGAGTTCTGTGTACTTGCGAATTTTTTCAGTGCATGTGTTTTGTATATTGTGAATGTTTGGAATGGCTATGTCTATAATGTATGTGATTTTATTGCTGTGAATAAAAAAAACAAGAAAGAACATTTATGTAATTTGTATTGGTCTTTTTTGAAGGAATATTTTATATAAGTTATTAAAATACTTTTCAAGCACTTTTGGGCATTTGTTGGGATTGAACAAAACTGAAAAGAACGACACATTACTATGCCACAAATTTAAAAATTAAACACTAGTATTGCGTTTTATTCCAAAGACACATGGCAAATTTTCCATCAAATTCCTTTATTAGTTGAGTCGACTCAACTAATAAAGGAATTTGATGGAAAATTTGCCATGTGTNTTAATTTACTATCAAAAACGTAAAATATTTGAGTAGCCCAAGACATAGCCAAAGATTGCACTGGCAATTTGCCGACTGGAATTCTTTCGGATAATTGACTTTCAGATAATCAATGCTCTACTGTATATGAATACAGTAAAATATGAAAGTATTAAAAATATATGTGGAAGTGGTTGCAATATACAGCATAAAAAGCAACAAGAACGGAAGAGGAAGGTGTTTATGTCAGGGTGAGCGGCTGATCACATCTGGTATAGAAAGAAAGTTGCAGATTGACTTGTGTGAGGGTCATAAAAGTGCATCTATATTTCGACTAATTACCAAACTCCTAAGTTAAAGAGTTTCAAAGATTGAATCGGGTCAAGAGGGTATGTTGGTGACAAAACCCAGGAAGAACGAAAACTTTCTTGCTTATAGTAAAACAAACGTGACGCGATGATAAATGGCAGGGGGGGGATGTTGACAGAGAAACAGAGTTTTGTTGAGATGCTCATGAACAAGTGTTGGGTCAAAACAATCGAGAAAAGGGGGGTTTAATGACAAAAGGAATATCTGTTAAGCCTGAACGCGTTAGGGGGTAAATGGCCACAAGAACATCTGGTGGACTGTTTAAATTCAAAGATGTCAGAGAATAGGGCCATAATGGAGTAAAATACGAGCGCGGACTTTAAAAGCTCCATTATCACCTCTCCGACCTTTACCCAACCTGGATTGGTCTTGGGTTTCACCTAGAGACAAAAGAATGACCAATCGGGATAAGGGAGAGTGTGAACAGGACCAATCAAAAGGGTGATATTCAGGGAAAATCCTATAATACACTGAATCTCAAGGACAAGGGGTGGTTCCTCTCCAGACAAGGTTCTTCACCAGTGACTCAAGATCTCCATACATCCGCAACATCACCAGACAGAAGCACCTGTGCAATGGACACTCTTCTGTCAAGCCCAGGACACGCCACCCAGGACACCAATCTGCACCCATTCGCTGACATCGGGAGCTCCAATAGAGCCAATCTAGATCACATTGTTATTGATATTATGTAAGTTAACTTTATGTCAAAAATAAACGGTTTTTGTAAGACACTTGTCATCTTTGTCTCCTATCACCACCACCCACATACGATTTGCCCCTAGATTTTCCTGATGCGCAATTAACTTATTGCCCCTAAAAGTCAGCAACCTTACTGTCTGCAAAGACGCAGTGGTGTCAGTCCTGACGGAAATTTGTCATCTCGGAAAGATGTCGACCCTTCAGTCCCGTGGTGCCGAAGAATAGGAGGGCCCTTCAGCATTGTCACACACCACCATAGGTCATAATTCTATTGTACTGTTTGTAAATGTGCTAACATCAATTTTCTTAATTATTTACTATACAACAAGCTGATGTGAGGACTTCAGGTCCAAAATGCATTCTTCTTAAAATAATAACGTGATTTTCTAAGGCCAATCTGATGTCCTGTGGTAGTGTAATAAGTCTAGCAATAAAGAAAGGCCAATTTTAGTGCTCACAAGTCAATACAAAGTCTAGGCAAGAAGTGTATCATAGTAGAAGTTGCAGATGTTTTTCCAGTGGTCAGAGTACACTAATATTGGAACATTCATAGGCTACAGGCTATAGATTAAAAAATCCAGCAATAAGTTGCAAAGCTTTCCTGTCTATTATGAGATCTTATTTAGAAAATAACTTTTATAATTTTAATTACAATATAACTTAATAAAATTGGGTGTGGTGCCATTATGAGATTTTGTTATAAAAACTTTTTATATTTTTAATTACTATAAAATGGCAAGGAACTTAATTTTGAGAATAGGGATAGGTTTTTATAAAAAACTATAAATGTTAATAATGAGTAAAATCATCATTAAATCTGACCCTACTGGAGATACACTTTATCTCCCCATCCCTCGACCTTTAACCACGAAAATTTAATAGCATATGGTGGCAGTGCTGCCCCTCAATACAAGCCACCATGCCAAATTTCATTATTTAATATATGCCCAATCCTGAGATATTAAGCAAAATAGATGCCAACACACACATGGAATTTCTTTTGCCTTTTTTTTGCATTCAGGAGATCTCAAAATGTGGAGATCTGCAAAAAGACTCAGGTCAAATTCGACACAATTCCAATACTTTCCCTTGTTATGTATACATAAGGGAAATTTTGCCTTTCACTGTTGACTCTAATATTGCTAGAATTCACCTGACCTGGGCTTCCCATCTTTCCTCAAAAAAATTAAATATTTTGATTGGTTGTTACATTACAAATATTTTAATGGTCTTATTTATCAAGATTGGCTTTCACTCCAAATTCCATTGAGAAAACTTTGCTCACTTAGGCCAAGACTCCACTATTATAAAAACAGGCATAAAAACCTATATCATAAAAACTTTTAATCACTTGACCTATTTGTGTTTGCATCTGGATTGTGGTGGAGGACCAGCTAGTGAAGTTTTTACGGTGACAGTGCTGACCCAAATGTCAAAAGTAAATACATCTTTGCACATGAATTGGTAGAAACAGAAGACAGTTGTATATGTGATATATCGATATAAAGACAATAATTATATTCTATTTATTTTTTCTGTACTATAATTATAAATGTAGTAAAATAATATCTTTACTTTCATATATTAACTTTTATTATCGTATTATTAAGATAATATACAGCACTTATAAGCTTAGCTTTTTTATTTAACTTATATAGGCCCACTTCTCTAAATTGAAGGATTTTTTCTATGGCTGTCCATATCGCGTGTTTTAGGCATCCATTATTATAATCAGATTATCTCTTGTTGTAGATACATGAATACTTTCGAATGTTTTCAATAAATCTTTCCAGATCTATTCTAGAGTAGCCACAAGAGAACATATACACAAAAGCTTGTTTTCTGCCATTTTCGCATCATGTCACAATGACCTAGATTTCACTGACTTCTGACTGGTGGATGGTACCATTTTACGACCATATTTGCATTGAAAATTGAACACTGCTCAACTTGCTTTTATGCTGGTTTTATGACCTGCTCAGGCATAAAATATCATGGTCACCTGATTAAAAGCTTTTATGGCAAGGGGTTTTACACCCATTTTTATGCTAGTGGAGTCTCGGCCTTACTTATGTTTTTACTCCTTTTATCATCTAAATTTATCCTAATGATCTTTCTTCTACCATATATCGCAAAATCTTAATAATTTTAATAAATTTTTACATCTTGATTGCCCTGATTTTAAATTGAAATGTAAAATAGTACTATATATCTTTTAAGATTTGTTATCTGTTTTTATTTATTTATTTATTTTTATATTTAACAATTGTTACTTTTATTGAATATTTTTAGACTATGTATGTTGTGTGTTTTTGTATTGAATTTTACTTTTGTACAAGATTGTTGTTAACTTGAAAGAGTGGCTAAATTTTCTATATATAGACAATTGTTGAAGTATCTAGTAAAATAAAACAACATTTTAAATTTTCTATGAATGTTACTTTAATAAGTATAAAATGAATGTCTACACTACAAAGTTTAAAAAATAAAGTAAATAAACCAAAATTGTAAAATCAACTTCTGTTTCAATTTCATTAGCAAATATAATGGAAAATAATACTATTGTGTGTAAATAAAATAAAACATTGCACAGTCAAGCTGGGGCAATTGTTTTAAATGTATGTAATTGTTTGTATTTACTTTATAATTTACTTTATAGCAATGAAAACATCAAGAATATTTAGCCTGTCATTATGATTATGATGCCATGTCTTAGTCATCACCAAAAATGATTTTGAAAATTTCATTTATTGTTTGGACAGACTATAAATAGCTCTTGGCAAAAATGACTGCCATACCAGTATAAATAAGCAATAAATAAAGTAATTGCCACTATCATCATAATTGTTGATTTCACTAAGAAAGTTGAACACAGATTCCACAAAATCAAATGAAATAAATTTGAGAGCTGAATTCTTTACAGTGAAAAAGAACTAAATAATCATATGCTAAGATTATCAGTTAGCTTCTAAATAGTTCTCTAAAAATAATTATACAAAAAGAGTAGGGTTTGAGATTCAAAGTTTAAGTTTTAATGACTAATAAGTTCAATTAAAATTAAAAATTGACATAAAACAAAAAAACAAGAAAGAACTAAACATGATATATACTTTGGTGGTTTCCAGAAAAATCACAACAGCAAGAAAATCAAAATGTGTGGCATATAAAGAATTTTTCAGGATTATTAAAGACACTTAGTAAGTTTAAATAAAGGAAAATGTTATGCTTGTACTTTGTAAGTTAAAATTGACAGTTAACCTACAGTAACATATAACTCATCTACAGTAGAGCATTGATTATCCGACCCTGATTAACCGTCACATCGGTTAACCGACCATTCTACTTGGCAAATTTCAAATGTCCACTAGTGATGTAGCACTACAATATTTAGCTGTCTTGGCTACTTTAATATTATTTTTGTTAAATGTTTGCGTGTTTTAGCTGGCAACACGGTTCGACCATTGAAGGGAGGCCAGTATTTAAACGAGACTTAATTTTCTAATTATGAGTGGTTGTTTATTTTGTGAGCAATAAAATAATTTTAAAATAGTTTTTAACGATACAATAGCGACAATTATTATTTTTAAAAAATTTGTTAGGCTTAACATCGATGAAAATTCAATGCAAAGTTGGTTAATAGCAATATCCTAATATACTAATTACATGGGATATATTAATATACTATACTAATAATGCATTTTTTTCATTTTTTTCGGTTATCCGACCAACCTGAGTCCCCAATTGAGTCGGATAATCGATGCTCTACTGTACTTTCAAACTGACTTTAAAACACATAGCCCAAAGGTTCTTCATATGAAATTACAGTAATTCTTATTATTTTAAATGATTCAATTTTGTGCCAATTTCAGAGGCAAACAAATGATGGTGCTAAATCAGTTTGGCTTGTACTCTTATATCATAGAACAGTAGAGCCTCAATTATCCGACTCAATTGGGGACTGGGGTTGGTCAGATAATTGAAAAGTCGGATAACCGAAAAGTATGAAAAAATCCATTATTAGTGTAGTATATTATTATATCCCATGTAATTAGTATATCGCTATTAATCTACTTCGCATTGAATTTTCATCAATGTTAAGCCTAACAAAAATTTTTTAAAATAATAATCATCGCTATTGTATCGTTAAAAATAAGAAAATTAAGCCTCGTTTAAATACTGGCTCCCTTTCATGGTCAAATGAGTGTTGCCAGCTAAAACACATAAAAATAATATTAAAGTAGCCAAGTCATAGCCAAATATTGTAGTGTCACATCACTAGCAGACATTTGAAATTTGCTGACTAGGATGGTCGGTTAATCGGGGATCGGATAATCGAGGCTCTACTGTATTAAGTTCAATTATATTTTTATTTTGGAAATATTACAGATTGTTACTTTAATTTTATATTAAAATATATAACTTACATTTTCTTCATTATCATCACTTTTTCCAGAGACATCTACTGGGCTGTGATTGTTAGTGTTTCCTTCATTGAGTTTATCATCATCTGACGACACTGTTTTCTGATCATTTTCTTTACTATGTTTGTTGTTTTCAGTTTGTGTACTGTTTGACATGTTTATCAGTCTGAAAGTATCAAAAATTGTAAACTTAATAATTTCAACACACTATTTATAACTAGTGAACCCAAACCAATCTTTCTAACACTTGATAACATTAAAAATACACATATATTATTCATTCATTTTTATGTTTTTAATTAAAATTATTTAACCTATTTATAAGAATACAGTATGTAAAATTTTATTAATAAATAATAATAAACAAATGCAGAAAGTCAAAATTTGTTTATATGTAAAGTCAATTCTAGGAATCATTTTATTAACATATTAAAAAGTTTTACATTATAAAGATAAATGATTTTGGATTACTAATAACTATCATTTCTACAAAGTTTAGTAATTAAATTCTAAGAATGGCTTTATTACAAAAGGACAAAATTAATTTCTTGTGTGCTTATAATGTTCACACAGAAATATGAGCCATATTGGAAAAACTCAAAAATTTAATTTAGCAATAATATACTCTAAAAAATTCATAAAATAAAATACAGTAAGACCCCGCTTAATGCAAGAGATACATTCCTAGATGATAAAGCACTAAGTGAAACAGCATTAAGCAAGGTCATTTTAACACAGTAAACAGGGAAAGGGAAACACACAATCAAAAATAAACAGATTTTACTTTCATTTTAAGTTATTTTTATATTAATTTGCATAATAATATATGTTAAAAAACACACAAACATAGGCACACAGAAATGTAAAGTTCATTTTTTGTGATGAAGGTTCTGGCTCTTCTGAAATTGTTGTTTTTTGCAATAAAGTCGTAAAGTTTTATTTGTCACTTTTTTCTTTCTAAGGAAAGAAAAAAGTGTCGGTAGCAGAAGATGCATCCAAAATGCCTCATTTTGCTTTTGCACTCTTTTCAAAATCTAGATCAGTGTTTCTCAATCTCTAACGAATCATCGACCCCTTCACTTCAAAATTCCGATGCCCAGGGCAACTAACACCAAATTCGTACTGCATTGAATAGACTAGTGACTAGTATAATGTTATTCGTTTAATTATTGTATGATATAACGAAAAAAATATCTAACTATTCTTAATGTAATGTTTTACTATATCACCCAGAAAATTGTTTTTCGCCCCCAAAATATAAATTGTTACTAATCACCCCCTCAACATGGAAAAACCCACATGGGGGCGATATCACCCCCATTGAGAAACACTGATCTAGATCATTCACTACAATTTGATCAATGATTTCGGTTATCATTACCAAACTTTTACTAAGGAAATATGTAGAGAAATTTTTGGGGTTTTTTGTTTCACAATCTCTATTTACCAGTTCTATAGGGATTTCTCGTTTTGCCAGTTCTTGAAGGTCGTAATTAATAAGACTCTCACCAGAAACCTGCAGTAAAGGCTGGTATACACGGTAAAGAAATCCTCAAAGGATGTGCTTAACAGACGAAAAAAACTCGGATATAACTGGCTGGATCGAACATAGTAATTTACAAAACTTATTAAAATATCTCCCAGCGTATAAAGAATTATTTTTATTTAAAAATGGATAGATAGAAAAAAAAATCACGGTTAATCCTCAAAGGATTTCCTTACCGTGTATACCAGCCTTAACTCCACAATATCCTGTTTGTCTACATCTCCTAGTCTTGCTGTATTGATTAGGTTGAAGATTTAGTCAATGACAAGCTCTTCTCGTTGAGAATTCTTGGATACCTTCAAGTCATTACTCCTTCTACACTTCATTCATGCATTTATCAGTTAATTCTTGCCAAGTGAAGTCGATATTGCCTATCGCATCCCTAATGTTATATTTTTCCAAAACTGCACCAAACAAACATAGATTTAAGGAAAGTACAGCACTATGATAAACTGCCATATTTGCCGATTGGTTCGTGTTTGGAATAATTATATTATATACAAATCAACAAAATGCTGCGTTAATTTGAATAAGAGTAAATTTTGAGTTTTTTTTAAGGCTTTGAACAGACCACGTTATATCGAATCAGTGTTAATCAAGACAGCATTAAGTGAAATCATACTGTACAATCAAAATACAAACAATTAATACAAAATACTAAGTCACAATAGTAGTAAAATTTGCAGAACCATCAAATAGCAAATATTATATGTATTATAGAATTTATTAAAAAAAACTCTAAAAAAGTTCTAAAACAATTCAGTGTAATGAAAAAAAAATGCAATACACTAAACCAAAAGCTAGTAAAATTAACAAAAAACAACTAGAATCATAATATACTGTAGATATGAAAGAAATTGATCTATAAAGCATTTATATAATATAGCAAATAGACAAAACCTCAGAGGCTTGGGTATACATTAGGGTTGTTATAGTTAAATGTTTTATTTTTATTCTTGCAATTTTCTGCAAGATATACACCACATATTATCTTCTCAAAATTATGGTAGTAACAATGGAACAGCAGAAATAATTTTAAATCAGAATAAACATAACAAAACAATACCCTATTCAAATATTTTTAGGCTTTGCAAAACAATAGAAGTCATAAAAAATGTAATTACAGTAGAGCATCGATTATCTGAATGCCAACTGAAACATTGGTTAACTGAAAGTGTTCCAGTCAGCAAATTCAAAGTTCCACTAGTGCTGTGACACTGCAGCACTCTCCCTCCCTGCCAACCTAAACTGTAGGCCTACTTTAATGTACTACTTTATATAAGATATGTACAGTAGACCCCCTTATAACGCGGGTTCATATAATGCAGATTCATATATCACGGCAAAAAAATTGCAACGACCATATTTGTATAAAGATGCTAAAAGAGACTCGTAAAATGTGGTAAAACATCATTGCCGACTCAAGTCATGACAGGATTGGTTGAATCTGGACCAATAGTGGACGAGCAGCCGAACTACTTACATGCTACAGAGAGTTTAGGCGGGTAAGTTGAGTTTACTATCATCTGTACAGTATATAGGCCTAAATTAGGTACTGTCAGTCTAATACAGTACTGTAATTTTATACATTTATCATAAAAAAAACATTTCTTATTCAACGGCCATAAAAATTATTTCTATTAATGATGTCTCCAAAGTTCAACGAATTTTTCACAGAAAAATAACTCATCAGAAAATGCGCCCGCCGTTTGGTGTGCTGCTCCCTGACGAAAACAAGCTTAAGCAATGACGTTGTCAAATAGTGCACACTCGATAAGTAATCCTACAATTTTTTGTTTATAGCATAGTTTATACAGATTATTCCCAAAAAATTATACGTGTTTTGGAAATGTTAAGTCAAATTAGTCTAGAATTGATTAATTTTATTAAAGGAAACCTTTCAAACAGCCGTAATCTGTAAACTGCACACGTGCCAGGCTGTGATTGGCTCATGTATTTAAGGATTCCTACAACACGAAATTCTTATAAAGCGGAATGTATCTACCGCGTTATGGGGGGGTCGACTGTATTTGTAAGACACATGATACAAAATATATACAGTACAGTTGTGTGTTTAATATATTTTTTTGTAAATGATCACTTATCTGAACAATCCCCATCCCGAATTGTTTCAGATAATCAATGCTCTATTCTATATACAAAAAAATACCATAACATGCACACTTACTCAATACAATTGGATTTTATTTAGTAATTTTAACAATTTGGATTTAATTTGTTACATTCTTAAAAAAACATTCACATAAAAATAAGCAAATCTTTTTTCTCCTTTAAATAATAAACCAATTTTACTAAATAAATTTTAAACAGTTCAAAATAAATTTTTTTTTATAAGTCTAGCAATAATTTATAAGAGCATAAACAATTTTTCACAACAATAAAAATTACAAATTAAAATTTAAGATAACTTATGTAAATTAGGAATATTTCAATATTTTTTTTATTTACAAAAATGGCAAGCAATTTTGTAACTAAATTACACATTAATAATAAAATTTAAAAAATTGCTACACTTATTGTGTAGAATATAAAATTTCCAATAAAACAATACATACTGTACACCAGAGGTGTCCAACTCGCGGCCCAAGGCAAGTTCCAATGTGGCCCAATAAATGTGTAAACAAAACCGACAAATTTTTTTTATTTTATTTTATTTATTTCAATGGCATAAACTAAAAAAAAGAAGTTTCACAAAGCCATAAACCTTTATATATATTTTATTTTTGAGTGGAAAGAAAATATTTTCAAATACTTTGAAATGTGTGAATGAGGAAGGAATATTATATAAAGCTAAAGTTGAGACTCAAAGAATTATAGACCCAAATTCAGGGAAAGGAGAGAAAGTTCAAAAGATAAAAAGTAGAAAGGTTAAATAGATTTTCTGTTATGCAAATATTGACCCTTAATTTTCCAACCTTCCTCACTTCTTTATCTTTTGTCCTTTCTCTCCTTTCCCTGAATTTGGGTCTATAATCCTTTGAGTCACAAACAACTCCAGCTTTATTTAGTATTCCTTCCAGCGTTGCATGATTTGGCTACTTTGTGCCAAAGTTGGCTGCCATTTTTTTTTAGTTTGGCGTAAAATATATCATTTGGCGCATAGGATACTTTTTGGGCTACATATTCTTTATAAATATATTAGTCAAATAAAAATGCACTTTAAAAAGATGTTTTGTCGTTTTTTATTAATTAGAGACCCAAATAAAACAAATATTTGTGTTTTTCAAATAAATTTTTGTTTCTCTCCTTTATAATAAATGAATTTATCTATTTCTAAGTAAAAATTAAGTGTCTGTAAAAGTAATTTTTTAAAATATCCTTTTTCATGATAAAGATTTAATACTTATTACTATAATCTAGACATGTTAATCCTTAAATATACAAGTATATTTAAGGATTGGGCCACAAGTATATTATATATACTTGTGGCCCAAAACTCCATGACATCTTCCAATGTGGCTCAGAGAAACAAAAAGGTTAGACACCCCTGCTGTACACAGTTAATTAATTCTCCATTATATGATCTAACTTGATACTCACACCAAGTGATGAATAGTAGGAAGCAAAGTTCACTGAGAACAACATTATTACTAGTTTTTTCTTGTTAGCGCTTTCAATGAATTTATTTTTGTCATCTTCAGGTGAATAAAAAGTTTTAAATTAACCTAAATGTTTGATAAGTTTTTATTCGCCTGAAGACAATGAAAATAAATTTATTGAAAACACTAGCAAGAAAAAACTAGTAATAACACCATTCTCAGTGAACTTTGCTTCCTACTATCAATTCTCCAGTCAATAGCTTTTATAAGCATAAACAAATCATTTAAATTTGTCTAAAAACTTTGCTGAAGTTGAATATTATTTATTCCTTAACAGTTGTAGCATTTTTCAAATGAAATAATTTAACAATGTCTGTAAATAAATAAATTTTACAGTTATAATGTTTAAATAATTATTATTAGAAGTAAGTCAGTCTATAGGTCACCCATCCACCTTACAGTACAAGTTTACACCTTATAGTAAGGATATTCTTAGACAGGGACAATTTTGAAATGGTCATGAAACCCTATCAGTAAGAGGAATAAATGGACCACCAGTAACCTGCAAATCTCTGATTTGTGTGAAGCTTTCATGTGGTGACAAGATCGTGAGACAGAAGTTTGGGAGTGTCGAAGTGAGTTCTTTCATTAATTATGATATGATTCTCAGAGTTGACTTGTTGTAGAAGTGTGAGATGATGTGCAAGAGGTTGTATATGATTAGCACATGGACACAAGACAGAGGCACAGAATAGTCTCTCACAATTATGAGTCAGACCACAAACACAATCCCTAAAGAGTAAAGTTGGATCATACCTCCTCCTTACCAAGATATGCTTGACATCATATGAGATCTCTCTTCCTGTTTCATTTCCAAACTTGAAAATCTCACAGGAACATCAAAGTTTTGTCATGATATCGAGCTGTCAGATTCCAAGCCATTGAACATCAAGCAATGCAGAATACTCCAGTGCTTTTTTTGTCATAGAATGCAATGGAACAGCGTTCCACCACCTTTTTTCGATATATTTTAAAAGTTTAAGAGAATTTTTGAAAATTTGATGTTTGGTCTGCATTGAATCGCTCTGTTGAGCATAGAAGATCGGCAACAAAATTATTAAGATGGTCCTGCTCCTGCTTGTGTGCCAAATCTTATGTACAATGCATGCATACTGCAAACTTAGTTTGTGGTGACTGTGATATACTGCTTGGCTCATGTTTGGTCATGTCATGATTTGGCAGCAATGCAGGAATCACAGTGCTAATTGTGACCGGTGACTGTCATATTTCACTAGTAGTCCAGGATGTCCCCTAGTGGCCGTTCTAACAGCATTACAAATTCCTATATTAAAATATTACCTTCTGGGAGTCCACTATATAATTTTCAAAACTATTTCAAAACTATCTGGTTTTTTTGTTATTCACCCTCTAGTGCACATTACAAGCATTCCGTGACAATAATAAATTCCTATTACAAATATACTGAATTATATATATTATTGGCCAAATGAATAATAATAATTTATATTGTTAATTTAAATATTTGAAATACAACACACAATAGGGGTGCCTCTAGTGCCCGTTTTTGGCATAACATTACACGAATGGACAGACACGCATTCAATAGGTTATATATATACAGATTGTACAACTGATTTCGACTGTTTTGTATTTTGTTGCACAACTGATTTTTACTGTTTTGTATTTCATTGCACAACTGAATTGTGAGGGTGTGTGTACAGTGAATGAATTTGAAAAACTTGAAAATTTGTGAAAGGTAAATAATTTTTTTATGGTCAAAAATAGTTGGAGAAAGGAAAATATTTTTAATTTTTAGCGTAAACCTGTGACCCCGTATTTAATAATGAAAGAAATCACTAATTACTTTTCACCCACCGGTCCTGCTAATAAAAAGGCCAGAATATCAACATACACAGACAAAATCACAGAACACATGGAAATAACAACACCTGTTAATATTTCTGAATATGATGTTGAGAAGCAATGCCAAAGTATGAATGACTGGCCAAACTGCTGGACATATGAACAAAAAAAAATTTTTGCTTGAAAAATGAATGGCTCTGTGTTTGAAAAATGAAACTTGGCTGTACACCATGTAGAAAAGTTGGAACTCCTGGATTTGAAGCAAAAATGGGAATGAATGTTAGTAAAAAATGGCCCAACAATGAGATAACATATTCCAGCAAAGACAGAAACCAACAGTTGGTGTCACTTCGAAAAAAAATTTTTAATCACAAAGAATCTGCTTCACAGAAAGCAGCTTTAAAAATAGTTGCTGAAATCAAAAAAATGATACTTGAGAATGTTTTTGTAAAGTCATTATCTCATGAAAAAATAACTGAAAATATTTTTTGAACTGCTTATAAAATAGAAAAGGAAAATCAATCATCCATCATTTTGAAACTGAAATTGATTTGCAAAAACTCAAGATTGTGAAATTTCCTGCACTTCCCATTTCCAGGGTCAAAAATATGTGTTCCCATTGAAAAAAACAGACTTGACTCTCAAATGACCTTGAAGGTCAAGGTCACATCTGAGGTCACCAATTGATTGGTCCCTCAACACCCCTACAACTTTTGTCTATACCTTTTTCCAAAATAATGAGATCCAATTAACTCAATATTTCAATGTCTCAAGATAAAAAATACACTCTGTATACATAACCTTCTTTGCAGTAGTTAATTTCTATTTTCTGAATTTTTGTAAGTGCTTTTCTAAACCTTTTATTTAAAAAACTGATAATATCATGGGGGGGCCTAAAAAGAGTGGAGTGTGTTCACTATAGAAACTAAGCAAGAGATAATAGTCAAGGTAGAGAGTGGGCAGAAGATGTCTGGTATTGTAGGCAATGACTTCAACAGGTCTATCAATATAGTAGATACAATCTTAGCTAAGAAAGATATAATCAAAAAGACTCAAGCAGATTAAGGAGTAACAAAAATTGCATCTGAGGAACAAAGATGTGCCATCCATGAAAAAATGGAGAGATTACTTTTAGTTTGTTAATACATGTAAATAAACATAGTAAAAAAACTATATAATTCTTTATTTATTTTTTGGGGTCTCCAGAACAAAATCAAATTCCCACAAAAATCTATGGTAAATCAATAATTGATTAATGAACAATTCGGATAGCGAACATTGTCTTGGAACGGATTATGTTCATTAACAGATCACCCACTGTAGATGTCTATATAATTATACACAGATAAATTATCTTTGGTACATAAAGAAAATTAGTTTTAACCATGAAAACTGAACTGGACTTAATTTGATATCTTCAGTGATCTAATTCAACAATCTAAAATAAATCTTTTCTCATAGCCAAAGGAAATCATTGTTGTTGGTGACCTAATTATGGAAATAAGAACTTGATTCACTTTCTCCCTAAAAAACTGAATAACTAAAAGTGCCACTTTTGGACTTAATTCATTTTAGTTCTGACTAATATTTTTACATTAATGAACTTTACAGAATAAGAAATTAATTGAATGGTTGTTCAATAATGAAAATGCAATAATCCAAATCTTATTTTAAAATACAAATATAATTTCTTTTTTATACCTTCCTTCCACTATTGTCAGAAGACGTAAGAGAATACCTATGAAAATTCAATAATAGATTGTTTTTAAAATTATAACTAATTAAAGAAAAGCAAAAGAATTCTGAATAAAAGACTATCAATTAGAAAAATGCATATAATGTATAAAACGGTAAAAAATTTGAAAGTAACTATCTATCGACCATTCATTTTTAATAACTTAAGTTAGATATATAATCGTAATATGTAGAAAGATAATTTTATAAAAGTTATGAATAACAACAAATGATATATATTTTATCATTTTCATATACAGTGGGTGATTGATTAACAAACATAATCCGTTCCAAGACTTTGTTCACTATCCGAATTGTTCGTTAACGATTATCTAATTCCCATAAAAACCTAAGGTAAATTACCTTAGGTTTTTATGGAAATTTGATTAATTCGTTCTGGAGACCCCAAAAAATAAAAAATGTATGCTTTCTTATTATGTTTATTTATATGTAATAATAAAAATGCATATATACACAGTCTTGCATTTTTATTAGTCATGTTTTTTCCATTTGTGGGTGGTTAAAGAATCTGTCTAATGTCAATTGCTTTTCTCTTTTCTTCAAGATTTTTCAGAAATAATTAATAGCATCGTAATTGTAGAGATCCCTAAGACTATTAACCTCAAGCTGGTTTGGATTCTCTTTCAGAAGAAAACATATCTTGCCGAGTTTCTCGGTGTTCTTCATTCAAGAGTTCTTGGCGTTTTTCTGTCATCAGATTTGTTACAGGTTCCATTATGAGCTCTTCAATGTTCTTTATTTCTCAGATGTGATTTTTGTTACTCCTTAAGCTGGTTGATAATTCAGTATCTTTCTTAAATAAGATTGAACTGTGGCCTACTGTAGGCCTGTTCAAGCCATACTGACCAGAAATAACAGACATCAGACATCTGCCCACTCTCTACCTTTGCTATTATACTCTCACCTTTCGAAAATAAAAACCAATGCAAAACTTAATGAGTGCCTGCTCGACAGTCTCACGAATACTATAAAAAAATTGTTTCTGTCAGAAAAATAAAAGGCTGGAATTACACGGGAGAGTTTCAAAGTTTGAAGAAATACTATCCAATCAGTATATACTGGGTTGAGCGTCGATGTTGACATCTCTCACACTCCAAAATGTTTTGAATTATTGTCCGAAGACAAGGGAAGACCAATCAGTATTCATTATTTTACATCACTTCTTCTTGTGTTTGTTCTGTGAGGTGTTTGTTGTCCGAACATAAAAATCTTTAGCAAAAGTGTTCGTTATCCAATTTGTTCTTTAACTGATCACCCACTGTACTTACAGATATAGTACACAATTCAATGAGCTGGACCATAATGATCATTCAGAGAAACTTTTTTTTAACCTATTTTGCAAGAAATAGTCAAAATGTAAAATTTTAAAATCAAGTCACTATTTTTTTGTATTACATTTGATATTACAAAGTTATAACAGATAATTTCATTATTTTCACAATGCATCATAATATTAAAGTAATGAAACTATCTAATATATAAATATCAAGTTGAGCATTCAAATATAAAGTCAAGTCAGTCAATATATGTATCATATATAAATACAAATACAGTTTAAATGTTTCATATTTCAAGAATAATTGATTATTGAAAATAAAATACAAATATATTTAATCTTTCTTCTAATTTTCAATTTTATCATTCAAACAAAATGAAAATCACAAATTTTAAGTAAAATCATTATATTGTATAAAATGTGAAAGTCATTAAATGAAAATTGACCATGTTTTAATATTAGAATTTTTAAAATATATCATCATATTAAAAAGCTTTGCATGACTCAAATTAACTTCTGCATTTTAGTTTGATTTGCATGAATAATTCAGAAATTATTACTATAAGTGTTTTATGAAATTACATCAACTATTAATGATTCATTTATCAAAGTAAAAATATCTCAAATTTTATTTTAATAAAATTTTTAAGAAGCATACATTATAACTATTATTCTGTGGAAGAAAGCTGACATTTATTTAGGTTTAATTATTGTGACACTCACAGTAAAATAGTATATTATGGTAATAATTACTGTGACACTATCACTAGTAAATTAGATAATTATTTTCATTTTAACAGAGGCTATGTTCTTAAGTAATTAGATTACTATATATTCATTGCTATTGAAATGTTATTCTAGTTTATAATAAATTCAAAAATCCATTTATGACATAACACTGAGACTAAAGAAATAAACTATTACATAAAACAAAAACAAAAGCACATTAAATTTTAATTAATAAAAATATTTCTATACTTTATAATTCTATTTAATAATATTTTAATATTTTCAATAATAGAAATGCAAAAGTGTCAATCTTACTAAAACAATTTCGTTATAAACATCAAGTAATTCAAAGTTAACTTTAATATCATGAAAATAAAATTCTGTTGTTTAACAGTAAATACAATACGGATATAAAGTGATAATTGTCTACTGGTGAACCTTGCCAATAGATTATTATAGGATACACATGATAAGTTGACGTCCTATCATGCAGCAAGTTCCTCCGAATGGGAATGGCGACGAAAATCGAACGGAGGGAATGTTATAAGAAATAAGCCCGTTCGTAGAATACGTAATAGCGGCGTATCACGCTACACAGCACTAACTACACCTCCACCCAACGATCAGAGTTAGGCACGGCAGTTCGTTCACGAGTGCATATTCCTCTGGATAGATGGCTTCGTTTCGATCTTCCGACGTCATATTTTTACCAAAACTTCATTATCCGAAATCAGCATCTTACGAAGGAAATCTGAACAAATGGATAACGTCCTCGCAACTGCCCCCTGTCAACGATATGCATCCAAACAAGTTACTGTCAGTTTTAAACAAACCCACGTGGTTCGACCATACCAATCTATCGACGTATACCAACAAAACCATGTAAGTAAACCCTGTTTAAAATGCATCAGCATTATTTTTCTAAATTATATTAATAAATACGTGATATGGCCTTCACTCAATGTTTTAATTAACGAGTCCAAGGTCTAATAATCGATGAGTCAACGGACTCTAAGTGGCTTTAAAAACTTTTTTTGATCATTTAACCATACAATTAGATTATTGTAAATTATTATTGTTGTTTTCATCTATAGGTAGCTAGTAAGTTATTTAAGTTAACGTAAGTTTTCATTTTCTTTTTTTCCCCCTACCGTTCAAAACAAGCAAATGTTAAAGTTTAAGGAATTCTAAAAGGAATCTAAACAAACCAAATTTATTTTCGGTAATTAGATAATCCTAAAATTACAAAACTATTGAAGGTTAATGTAATCAACGACGCGAAGTTAACGCTGAAGGTCGGAGAATATATATATATAACATAATCGATATGAGTATAACAATCGCATTAAACTAAAAATCAATTTAGGGAATATCATTAAAGTAATAAATCGAATTAGTTTGACATATACTTTGTGAATTTTTACAAAAATTTAATTCGAAATTTTTCAACAATATCGCGTCAAAGCGTGAGAATACACGCGAGAGTCAAGCAATCTATGTGCCAAAAAAACAGACACACCCTTTGCAATACATAATGAATAGAGGTACGCTCAAATTCTGACTAAAATAGAAGTTTTTATAATTTATTTATAATTGCAATTACTAAATTCTCTGATATCATTTTTTATTTATCAAGAATAAAAAAGTTTTCTCCTTAAGAAAACCGCACCTGCATTATCACTTACTCTTCTAAGAGAAATTTTTCTTTACAAAGTACGGGTATAATTTAAGATTAAAATTTTACTTTAATAATATAAATTATTATTATTATTATTATATAAAAATTTTATAAATTCCCTTACGGTAATCAACCATCATGATTGAAATCCTATACTCTTAACTTGGTTCTATTGATTTATAAAGGTATAAAATCTCATTAATACAATCATTTTTACAGTCGCTTTGGAATTTTTTTTTTAATATAAAATTCGAAGCTAGAAATAAAAATTTAAGAATTCAAGTATAGATTATCCGCCTCTACGAACGTCAACCCCGATAAATGCTAGACTCCGAAGTTTAATTGTAATAACTCTAGTAACGTGGCAATTAAAATATTTATTGTTTTGCGTAAAAATATTTTTCCTCGTGAAAAATTCAGTTAAAGCGTTGTGAAATATTTATAAAATTATATGAAAATTAAAATAAAAAATGCATAGAGTCAAGGGTAATTTTTTACATTTCTCTTCGTGTATGTAATCCTGGTATTGGCTTCTTTGCACTGGTGTTGGTAATTTTTTAAAATTAATTATGCGTTTTCAACGCCGAGTTTAGAACAATGGAACAACTGGAATTCAAAGTTTTTTGAGAAATTTATAAAATTTTTTAAACCTTACAGTCTTTCAAATTTTTTACACAGAAACTAATGCAAGTGTTAAAAATGTTATTATGATTAATAAAAATCGTTCAGATTTTATGCATTCGTAACTTTGATTACCGGAAAGAAAGAATTACTTGTTTCATATATGAAACCTGAAATTTTTATTTCATTCAATATCGTAGGAATATTTTTTTTTATTTTATTCTCTATTAAAAATTCGACCATTCCAGATCAATTTTCGATACTTAAAAATAAAAGGAAAGAAAAATATTTCTTTAACAATATATATTTTTCAAAATCCTCGGTAAATTTGCATAATCAGCGATTTCGAAACCAGATTTTACAAGGAAAGTTTGTACAGAATAAAAAGTGTACCAATCTGCTTCTAAAACGGCTTCATAGAGAATGTCATGTTTGTTACTTGTGCAAAAAACTTTCTTCTGACATCTTTTCTAAAATAATTTCGATTTTGAAATTATTGACAGTAAATAGCCTTTAATCGACTAAATACTGTGAAAAAATTACGAGTTTTTGCGTGTTTAATCAGAAAAATTTGTAATAAAGTCGATATTGTTTTGAAGTTTAAAAATTTCGACATAGAGAAATATATATAGATATACAATAAATGTATATGAAAAGTAAATCAACGAAACGGAAACTATTTAAATCACTATGACAATTATCATCAATTTTATAACGAGTTCTGCAGGAAATACTATTATCAACCTCATTAAAATTGCTCGCGATATTCAACATTCTACATACAGGTGATTTTGTCCTCCAAAGAATTCAATGACCAACTTAAAATAGCTTAACGTTGTTAAGAAAATTTGATTTCATCTAAAATAATTGTTATATAAAATAGTTAAAATTCTTAATGAAATATGCGACTTTTGTGATATAAGTCGCATATTTCATTAAGAATTTTAACTATTCGTCTTAATAAAAAATTTAACTTTGTCAGTATGTTTCAGTTTTGTCAATTTTCTTAGAAATGCAAAAAAAGAATTATTTTAATTTTCTACTCGTATTTACCTTTATTGAAAGTAATATTTAATGTACAATGAATTATTTGTAAAAGCCTTACTGTCCTTTTTAATTCTAATATTATTTTTAATTGTCTACTTGGACTTAATTTATTAATAGGACATCTCATTGCTGTGTCAATCTTTAAACACCAGCTTATGTCTTATTAATAAATTAAGTCCAAGTAGACAATTAAAAATAATACAATGAATTATGCTTACATTTTTTTAGTAGTTTAGCATGTTTTAGTAATTAATTGTAGATGATAAAATTAAATGCGTAAAATAAAGTTCTTGTTGAAATACGCAAAGGAATAGCTTTGCGATGATCGATAGTTGACACAATTTAATATACAATACGTCACCAATATAATAAATTTATTTGATGAATGAATGAACTGAAAACTAAATAAAATTACAAAATTAAACTTACTTTAACGAAAACTGTTAGCACTTTAATTACTTTGATAAGGAGCCATTGTAAAAAATATTTCCGATTTCGCAATAACACTTATAAATAATATAATAATAAATTATTATTTATATAGCATACTTTTACAAAAATAACTTTCATTAATATATCATGGTATAAATAATTTCATACAATTTTATTTTCTGAATTCCCCAAAAGTTGAATTTTATTAAATACAGGGTGTATCGTCAAGACCGCATAAACTCAGAGTGAGAATCCTCGTTCGGAGTACAAAAAATGACCGAAGAACCATACCTGTAACACCCATAGTTTTCGATTAAACTACGAAATAAAAAGGTATGACGTCACATCCGGTGCACGAAAAATAAGCTTTATTAGAAACATGAACATCCATACTTGCGTATAACATTATGCCTATATAGGAAGATTCTCAAAATCACCACCGCGCTTATCGAGGCATGCATGCACACGCCGTATAATGGCTGATTGCACACGATCCAGTATCGAGTTGTCCACAAAATGGTCATTTTGAGCATCTTCATATGTAAGCATATCATATGCAAGTACCGAAGTTTGTTTCCAATAAAGTTTACTTTTCGTTCACTGGATCTGATGTCGTACAGTACTTTTTCGTTTGCATTTTTACCGAAAACTATGGGTCGTAGAGTATGAGGTTATTGGGTCATTTTAATCCGGGCGAGGATTCTCGCTCTGCAGAGTTAATGCCGGTCTTGACGGGACATCCTGTATATGATGACTGCACAGATTCCCAAAACTACAGACCAACAACGTTAGCTAACAAATTTTCGCAAGATTTTCTGTCAATGCTTAAAAACAGACTAATCCAATGGATACAGAAAAATAACTTACTAGAGTTTCAACAATTCACATTTAATAGGAGACAGAGAAACTGCTAATTTTCACTCTTTCTAGCATAATTTAACCCAGAAGACGAGACGTTTCTGTAAGGTGGTTTTTTTAAACTAATCTTTCAAAAGCCTTTGATCCTCTAAATTCACTCATTGGGCTACAGTTTGAAAAAAAATTATAGACCTATAAATTCCCACTGTCGTCCGTCCATCTTTTCTTAATCTCGAGAACGGAGTTAGATAGATGAAATCGGAGACCAGATATGAAAACCGTAGAGTCAGGAAGCCCCCGATTAACTATATACGAACTTCTGATGCAAACCGGAAGTCACGTTATTTCAATTCAAAACTTCCCCTAAAAGCAGTTAATAGATGCCTGGCACAACTTTATTGTTAAGGGACAAGTATTGGGTTGATGCAAAAGTTCGTCCCGTTTTTTTGAAAAGAATCAAAGAAAAATTTTATTTACTAAAACTTACATTTAATCAATATAGTATATGCCATTCTGTTCGATGACCTTTCTCCATCTTTCCGGTAGCTGCATAATTCCGTGCTCATAGAATTTCTGAGATTTCTGGCTAAAAAACTGATCCAGGTGATTTTTCAAGTCTTCCAAAGAAGTAAAGCTTTTACCATCTAAGCTGTTTGAAGTGATCTAAATAAATGGTAGTCAGAGGGTGCAAGGTCAGGAGATTATGGTGGATGAGCCAAAACATCCCAATCAAGTTATAAAAGTTTTTATCAGGTGGCCAAAGACACGTGTGGTCTAGCGTTGTCTTGATGGAACACAATGCCCTTTCTGTTCGTTAATTCAGGTCGCTTCTGGTCAATTGCTCGCTTTAATTCACTTAGTTGTGAACAGTATTTCTCTGAATTAATGGTCTGATTTTCAGGTAACAGCTCATAATAAATGATTCCCTTCCACTCCCACCAAATGCATAGCATAACCTTCTTTGGATGTAAACTGGCTTTTGCGCTGGTTGAATGGGCATCTCCGTGCTTACACCATGATCTTTTACGCTTAACATTATTATACACAATCCATTTTTCATCACCTGTAATAATTCTCTTTAAAAATGGATCGATTTCATTGCACTTCAATAGAGAATCGCAAGCAGAAATTCGGTCTATCAAATTTTTTCTGTTAACTCATGCAGCACCCATACATCGGCCTTGCTAACCATTCCAAGTTGAGGTAATCACCTTGACACTGTTGACTGATTCCAAGAATTTCTCCAATCTCTCGAGTTGTTTTGTGTCGATCACTTTCAATTAGTGCCAATATTTTGTTGCCATCAGCCTCGGCTGGTCGTCCAAAACGTGGTGCATCGCTAAGGTTGAAATTGCTTTCACGAAATGTTCTAAACCACTTACGGCATGTGGAATCATCAATGGCTCCCTCACCATACACAAAACATAACTTTTTTTGTGTCTGCGAAACATTCTTGTCTTTTCGGAAATAAAAAAGCATAATATGTCGAAAATGCTCCTTATTTTCTGCCATTTTTAATGCTTAAAGTTTTAAAAACACAACTAAGACAACTTTATTCTCAAATACTAGCTGAGATCCCTTTTGTCAAACAACTCGAAATTTTACACATCTGAAAGAAAGAAATAACACTTCAGTGTTGCGTTTTTAGCCAGCTGGTGCTAAAAACGGGACGAACTTTTGCATCAGCGCATCTTCATTAGCGCGGTTAATTAATCCCTCAATCCTATCGCGTATATCAAAATTAAGTATCTAAGTTAAGTAAAGTTATGTCAGCTGGTAAAGTCGCGTAAATTAAAACTCCTGCTGCTTATATAAAGGGATTGCCGCAATTAATTTCGCACGTTAAGCAAGAGATGCCTGTATTGTCTACTTTAGATTCTCTTCAGTACATTTTATTGCAATTAATAGCAAAAAAATCAGTTTACAAGAAAAACATTGATTAATTAATTTAAAAACATAACTTTGACCGTTATGTTAGCAGTTTTTAATACAACTTGAAGATAGTTAGAATCAGACATCAAAATCTATTCAGTGGCTCATTTAAATATATGGCGCCCACAATTTGCAAGTGCTCCCAAGTTAATAGTAGTACACTGATTGATTATATTTTATAATTTTAATTCCACAATAATTGTATTTTACAGATTTTTAAATATCGAAAGAGCAAAGGGAAAACACGACATTAGTACCGCAATTATGTTCATGCATAATACATTTATATATTAATACTACTCAGCCGATATGTTTTATTTTACTTAAACTTTTAATTTGCACTGATTCCTTTATGAATTGTTTTATTATTATTATTATTATTATTATGTTTTTGCGCCCCAAATCCGGGTTTAGTGGGCCTAATGGGAAATACGCCACTTAGTCCATTGGCTATACAGTATTTGATTTCTTGGCGGCTTCAGCAGTCCCTAAAATTTGATCTTAAAGAAGTCAACTTCAGTATTTTCATCCTTGAAACTTCTTTAGTTTGTAAAAATAGTAAACTTTACCTAAACACAATATTTTCTACAAAGCAATTCTCAATCTTGTTACAAATATAAGATCAAATAAAATAAACGTACGTTATAAATGTCAAAAAATTAATTTCCTATTTCACTTTATTCTAAAATATAAAGTTCAATAGCTTAGGATAAAAAATGTGTAATCCAGGTTCCTTCCAGACAGTGACTGCTACAAATGTCGAAACAATACTACTATTTAATTACGTAAATTTTATCATAGTTATTTTCAAGAATATTGATTAGTTTTCCAGAATAATCCGTTAAACACATGTTCCACAATAAAATTTGTAATTTTACAAAACGGTAATTTTAATATATTAAATACTATTACATTAGATTAACTTAATCCTAATCATCATCGTATTGTTTGTACTCCCTCAAGATATTCCCCAAGTAAATGAATTTAATTGAAATCTTATTAGTAATGATTAATGAATATTTTATCAATAACTATTAATTTTTCATTATTAAATTAAAAATGCAGGCACGAATCATAACATGTGTTTGTTTGGTTAAGTTACGGCAACGGAAACTTGGGCGATCTGTCTTGGGGATGCCTTTCGGGAGGTCTTTTTAAAGGTAACTGGTCCCTTTCAGTCGTTACGGACGTGGCGAAAATCCGGAAAACTCCACGTAGCCAGCCTCTCCTGGTCAGGCGCGAACCCACGATCGAACTGCCAGTGTTCAAGGGAACAGAACCGTTTGGCCACTGGTGAGCCACATCCGGTGTTAATTATATTTCTCATTTTTTACTACTACAATAAAGATTGTAAATATAAAAACCATTGAGTATTAAAGAATTTTGTGTTAATACAGGGGCAAATTTTTCGGAAACATAACAGTAATGACGTTATGTAAATATTAAATTCCATCAAAATTTGATTTTACAAATCCCAATTTTGCAAAAACCCATTATCAAATAATTTGTTTAAAAAATGTACCATATAAATTATCTAATGGCAATTTTTTTCAACATTAAGTTAAGTAAGTTACACTTAATGACAAAAATACAAGAACTGAACAGGAATCATTATAAGAAAACTATTATAAATTACGACATCGACTTAACGTTTTAAATTTGATACATTGTAAAGAGTTTATTTAACCTTGTCGAATGCTACGAAATTCGGATCACGAGTAATTAGGTGATCGATTGTAATTAAGGTAAGCAAAGTTTATTTAGATAAGAAAACCAAAAAATGTAATCAAAATATAATCAAATTACTTTTTTTAAATTTATCACTTCGGTATTCGTTAAAACTAATTTATTCTACCGCGCTGTTATGAGATAAGTCATGCAATAAGTAAAGCCACAGAATAATAATCACACTTTCCATTTGAATTGGGAAAACTACCTGAGTCATGTAACTCGACACACACACACACGATTTTAAAGGTTTTTCATCGTTTACGAAAAAGAAATACAATATTCGATTTTCACTTTCTAAAAATAAACGTCGTCTTTAAAGTCAGATTACATTACGGATTAAGGAGTTGATAAATCTATAAAAAGTCCCATGAAATATTTATAGTTTCCGTTCCACAAAAAAGTAAAATATAGGAAGAGATCTAATTCATAATAATGTTTTTGCTTTATAATTCATTTTTATCAAGAAAAATTCTGTCGTAATTTTCTGATAAAGAAAATTACGACAGAATTTTTCTTAAACCTTAACATGGCATAAACTTAACAAACATGATGTTATTACGTTACATTCCTTGTAAATAAGTAAGATTATTGCTTATTTTAATCGAGCAGTCTACTGAGGAGAAAAAATTTTTTTTTCATAAAAATTCTTCACTTTCATCGAAACACAAACTGTTGTCAACAGTGTGATTTTAAATAGGCATTGGCAAAATCTCTCTCAAATCAATCAAGTTAGGGAGTGACTACAAACAGTCACTACTGCGAACGTAATGTTATATTTAAACCAAAGTAGAAAATATATTAGAACGAACTGTTATTCTTTTTGTAAAAAAAAATCATTTTGGCGTGTGTGAAGCTTTAATTGCATACTTGCTGACGATGCTTATGATAGGAATTGCACTTCAGGAACATAAGCCTTTAAAGAGTGTCTTTATTTTAATAAGTCGGTTTGTAAGTGTATAAAGTTTTAAATACTGTACTATGAAACTATCATTCATGTTACTCACATGACATGAATGATACAGTATCTCTGAAACTGTATCATTCATGTTACTCATGTTAATAACGTGAATGATACAATAATTAGTTATCTGAAGTTAGAAAATAGAGAGAATAAAGAATCGTAGTAAAGAGAATACAGTAAGAGACTATTACGGAAAATATATTTTGTTTATAGGGAAAAAAACGGATCTAAAGAAGCTCTTAAATCAATCTTACTAGCAAAAATGAAAACTCTTACATTATTTTCTAAACGTAACATTTTAAAGTTATCTTACATTTTTGTTATTATGGTGAACAATCGCTCAAATCCTATTCATTGGTTAAATCTACTCGGTAGACTTAGGTTTTATCTTTGATCGAAATTTTATTAATCTTCACAAATTTTACTTTATTCTTTCAATGTTGTCAGTCAGTAGATTCCAATTTTTGCCATATTCATCATATTTCAAGTGCTTTAATATCCAAAATTCAGACGTTGTAATACATTCGGTACATACTATATGAAAAATTACTAAATTTTTGTAATATACATCTATAAAACATTCATATAACATCGTATCATACATTCATAAAAAACATTTATATAGCGACTTCGTATAATTCGTTAGCTTTGCCTTTTGTCGCAGTCGCACAAATGTTGGCCAAGATTCAATATTTGGTCGTTGCCGCTACGGTAATGACCAAACGACACAATATTCAATTCCCCATGGAGTACAACGTAAAGGTAAAAAAAATTAATAATGATTATGCCATAACTTTTTTGACATTTTGAGAAAACATTAGTCAAGAAACGAGTTAAAAAAATAAAAGGTGGAAAAAATAATTCATAGAACTTTTGCTGAGACAAGTAATATTTAAAAAATGTTAATGTCTTTAAATTGCAACTCTTGGACAAAAACACGAAAATCTCAACATTTCGATATTGTTATTAATAAGAATGCCAGTAGATTTGATTGTTCTTGTCACATTAACGAATAATGTAATCTGAAAATCCATTTTATAATGCGTTATACAGAGTATAAAGAATCTATTATTAAAATTGAACGCTAGGTTTAGTTCAGGTATGGCCAACATACGGCCCGCGGGCCACATCCGGCCTGTCTAATGAATTTATGTGGCTCGCGATCAATCTTTCAATATTAGGTACTCAAGTCCGAATAGCTCGATGAAAAATTCTGACGCCTAAGGAAAAAAAAAAGGTCAACAACTCACTGTGCGTTTAGAGTTAACTCTCCGTTACAAATCTCGTAAGTACAGCGTAGAGTGTTGATATAGCATGATGATGTAAAAAATGTATCTGTAATCCCTATCTACAATTCAGTCTCTACGGGGTGACACCACAATGAGATCTCGCACCACCTCAAATCTTCCTAGGGCACAGCCTCAGGTTCGGCCCGTGGAAAAGTTCTTTCCAATTCGGCCCGGGGGCAAAAACTGTTGGCCACCCCTGGTTTAGTTTCTAACAAATAATTTTTTCAAGAAAATCCAGTAATTGAATACATCGTTGGATGACTCTATACCGATTTATAGCTTAATCATTGACATTTAACTTCTAGTATTTAAATTTGTTTGGTACCGAATTCGATCAATTAATTATAAATCAAATTTTTATCTAAGAATTTACATATAAATTAACAAATTTATATTTGTTTCATATGTATTAGAAAAATATATATATATAAATTAAATTGGATATAATATTGTAAAACAATCAATTCGAAAACAGTTCAAACACAATTATTTCAAACTGATTACATTTTCACCTGTTCGTATATTTTATTTATTTAGAGTTTTATTCATATTCAGTCTACACAAAAGAATTGCAATTATGGGATTAATATTTTACTCAAAGTTTTCGAAGATTGTTGCATTTATGGCAAATCGATCACTGTAAATAAGCAGAAGTCAAGGCCATTTTTTGCCAACAGGTACTTATTGAAAATCGCATTAAAAAGTACAATAGTAGTTTTAACATTGCTGAGAATTGTAGTTACGAAATAAAAAAATCAACAATAGCATCACGTATTACGTCACCATCTGTATTTTTGTGACAGCATCGTCAATGACGTCATATTTAATTGTGACTCCACGATAATACGTACTAAAGCAAAGCAATTGTCCTGTGCTATATTAAACGCGCACACAAAGGAATAATTTTCATCAATGATATAAATTTAACACTGTATAGCATTTTCCAAGCAATATTCTGCAGAATTATAATATTCTATCGTATGCATATTTATAATTACAAAGAAAGTTGTGTAAATTTTTATAACAAATTCTGTTTCGACTTACATAGTATATATAATATACATCTTCAAAATCACATAACATAAAATCATCAATCGAGTTCAATTTAATTTTAACTTCAGAAACTAAACGCCAACATAAAACTAAATCAACTCTTTATTTAAATAAATATAAATTCAAAAAAATTCTGCATAATACCAATTTAGAATGTACTCACAGTCCAGTATTTCCAAAAAAGTAAAAAGTTTGGATTGAGTTCTAAAGTTTTAATTTGAAACCAAATCAAAACCTACAATTGTATGACGGCATAAATAATTGATATGGAACTTGCACAACTTTATCTTAGATACTTCTGAAGGCGACATAACTGGAACCATTGACAAACTTGGATGTGCCAATGATGAAGCGATATCGGGAAGAAAAATATTAAATGGCATATTAAAAACTAAACAACAACAACAGTAAAATTTACTAAATTTCGAATAATGAGTATGTTATTAAAATATTTAAGGAATGTGAAACAAATGAGAAAACTAAAGTTCTCGTCGTCATCGATTTGTGATAATGGATCATTCTAAAAAATTAAAAATTCACACGAATATGAAAAATTTTTCATACCAAAAACAGATATCTTAAAATGCGCTTATCAATCAAAATCTCTACGTCGATTTTTTACACGAAAATAATATTTTCATAAAATCGATGTCGAGATTTTGATTGATAGATCCATTAAATACACACTAGGTCTAGGTACTATGAGAAAAACTCATTACGAAATCGTTTTTTTTTTCTATTTACCTGCTAACCTATTAATATAACTTTATAGTAGTTAAATTTCAACATTAAATAGGTAGCAATTCATTATGTTTTATTATTAAATTTCCACTACAATTTAGGTCATTTTTCTATGATATTCCTTCACTGGGAAGAAAGTAATTTCCGATTTTAAATGTGCAGTTTTATATTTTGCTTATTTAAAAAAATCTGTATAGAACAAGGATGCATAACTTACACGGTCGCACTGTTTTAGCTAAAATACAATAGTACGAATATTAAAAATTTGTGTACAAATCCAATAATAAGAAATTATGTAAAACTCAAATATATAATATGCTAACCATGTACGAATATTTACGTAAGACTAAACAAAAACATTTTATCCAAAATTAAGTGATAAGCCGCGTATCGTGTTAGAATATAGCTTTTAAACGGACATTTTTAAAAATTTCTGATGTAATGAGGAAAAAATTACTACAGATTATATGAATTTAAATTTGTTTAATATAACCTATAAGTGCGTTTTATTTTTATCTAAAATTATTTTTGATTATTATAATGTTCAGATTCTCAAAACCTTTGATGTTAACATCTCTCTCTTACTGAACTTTATTTAGAAACATTGTCTTGGATTTAAAAGTTCAATTAATATTACAGCTATTTACACTCAACGACAAAATTATGGAAACTTGTTTCCATTCAAGGTCCATCTTTGATCACAAGTAATAAAAAATTACTACTATTTTTACAAAATGTATAAACACTTAAAACATCGTTTTACATTTGCTTTTATAACAATTGATTTTATTCTTAAAAACGTTTAAAATAAAATGTGTATAGTACAAAAATATGGAAACGTTAGAAAAATTATTTTTAAACGGAATTTAATACTTTGTCCAGCTTACTTTAGCTGAGACAAGTGCAGTCAACACGTCATGGCACGGTTTCAATTAGAGCACGTCCAGGTTTCTTCAACTGTAGTTTTCAATGATTCAACATTATAGGCCTTGCCTCTCACTTTTTTCTTCATTTTACCCATAAATCTTCTACAGGGTTTATATGACGAATGTTTTCTGGTCAGTCTAATAGTGGAATTAACTTCTAACCAATGTTTGGTAGAGTCAACTAAATGTAACGGTGCTGTATCCTTCTAATATATGAAGTTCAAATTTTCTGTCGAACAAATACTTCCAACACTTAATATATTGGTTTGTTACAATCTGCGCTACGCTATCTAGAAACTTTATCTTTGATTTACACAAACTGCAATTTTTCACGTGGACGGCGAATAACTCGTAGTTGACCATCGTTAAATAATGAAAACAATCGTCACTAAACGAAACTTTTTCGTTTTCGGTTAAGTTTTGTTTTTATCTGTCCAAATAAGTCGTTTTTTCTTCATTAGCTTAGTTAAGAATGGTTTTTTGCCGAGTCTTGAAACAAAGCCTAATTTTATAACGGACACCTTTCCCAGTTATTTCATTCTCAGCAGCAGTCAACTGATTGAATTTATTGGCTCTTATAAAACCTCGAAGAGTAATTACATGCTGTAATCTTTTTATCTTACTCGGTCATATTTTGCTTGATAAAAAAATTCAATAAAGATGGACCTATTATTATTTTACTTCGAGCTTTTTTAAGATATAAATCAGTATTTACTTTAACCTGTTTTTAATCGTTTTTCTATTTCTTAATAATAAATTCTCATGTAATATCTGATAGTTGTTTTTGAAGGTGACATTTTAATAATTATAGTTTTTCGTCCCTTTAACTGGATACTTCTTCACAAAGATGTTCTCTTAACGTCGGTTAACATCTCTAAATTTTAAATTTAAAAAATTCTTTCTATATTTTTGTCTCGTAATTATTAGGTTTTCACAATTTTGTCCTCTATACAAATTTTATTTTAAACATTTTTGAACAAAAATTTTTTAAGAATAAAACAAATTCTATTATTAAAACATAAGTAAAACAATATAGTTTTAAGTGTTATAAATAAATTTTGTGAAAACAGTAGTAATTCTTTACTTCTTGTGATCAAAAACGAAACTTGACTGGAAATAAAAAAAAGTTTCCCTAATTTTGTCGTTGAGTGTAGGGTTAATGATTCAATTAGCATGCTCACAGTTATTCAATTATTATTAGTAAATCTAACTTTCTTCAATAGCTGAATCAAAATGTTTAGCCTATAAATAAATTCCGATCTCCTTCCTTTTCCTTCTCTACATTATAACTAGCATTGAGTTAGAAGACATCAATCATCATTTTATGCATTTTTGCTATAGATTCTTGATCTGTAATTAAATGTTTTTAAAAAATTAAGTAACGTAATACAAAAGATGCAATTTGGTTAATGACGTCATATCCACTCGTTTGTAGCTCAATTAGCCCATTCCATTTTAGTGAGCATGCTTCGGTAAAATAAAGTTAAAAATTATACACTAACATAGAGCAGCCTAGAAGAAACGGTGATCACAGAAGAGTATCGCACTTGCTAGAAAAGTCAAGAGTTCGAAAGCGAGCGCTTGTTGCCCTTTTTATGATGAGCCGCTGCATATATATATATAATAAATCAAGTCTCAATTATTCAATTTTTTTAATATCTCACTCTGCCAAAAACACAAAATAAATAATGAATGGATTTACAAGAAATTTTTGCAAGCAGTATATCAGCAATTTAATATGATTTATTCGTTTCACAGAATTAGCAATGTTGTAGTAATATCTGTAGGGAGAAAAAAACGATGATAGAGATTTATCGTCATTTCTATTTATATTCTAACGGGGAGAGAATAAGGTTGAGGCTCGTGACTTTCATATTGAAATTTATACGAGTTACTTCTATTTTAGCATGCCGGAATCCATTGAAACAGTATTTAACTTCTATTTGTGATCGACCAGCAATTATCAGAAGATTGCGAAGGACTCATTGCTAATCTTTAAAATATAAACGATTGATGATTCAAAATATAATTCGTAATTTTTTCATTCTATTAAATATTAAAAAAAATCTCCAACGGCTTGGATAGCATACAATATTCGTCAATTTAACGTCATATTTTCACTCCTACAACTAACAAAATATGCCAAATTGACTTGTAAAATGAGGGAAAGTGAATACTTGAATATCATCTTAACCAAACAAACAAATATGGTTCGCGCACTTTAATATTAAAAATTATTCAGAGAGACAGGAAGTCGAGAAAGTGTTTAGATCGGAACACTAAGAATTAACGTGAAAAATACTAATTTATCATGTTGGAGTCGGTTGCATAAAAGTATTAATGATTAGCAAAGTTGAGAAGCTAACGATCGAAGCTATTTATCAATAGTTTGTTATGCATAAAAGTTTCATATAATTATGTTATTCGAATAATTGTTGTACACTCTTTAATCACTCAAACTACAAATTTATTTGATAAAAATTGTCAGGACAAATAAATTTTAAATTTATAAAATTTAAGTATATTCATTAGAGTAGACAATACTTAAGTGTCTTCTCACGTTGTCCCTTTTCACACACGAGGAAATTAACAGTTAATTTACACATTTATTTATTTATACGTATACATTGGTATACTATAGGAATTATAGCGTTCGCAATTTTATTAATTCTGAATGCAAATCACCAAACTTTCAACTAGTTAATATCGCATAGAAATATAAGTTTAATTAAAATAATAGTTCGACAATAAATTGATTATTAAATTCAAATGCATTGATAAAATAAAGAAGCTTCCTTTAAGACCTTTTCTGTGTACTAGAAAATTATACAGTAGTATTATCTAAGAATTTGATTTATTGCACATTTAGAAGACATTACTGAAGGCACACGTCTTTCCAACAACTTTAGTATCATTAATTTAGAAAAATTAGTTACTGTATT
>NW_019386304.1:98790-102267 GCF_000671375.1 Centruroides sculpturatus | reverse complement strand
TTATTATTAAATTAACTGCTAAGTAATTTGGCACTAGAAGTAATGCCTACCTCTAGTGCCAAATTATAACAATTAACTGTACAACAATTCTTTCATTAATGCTGCATCAAAATGTCACTGTGAAATCATTTTAAAAATTAAAAAGGAGTATAAATTAAACATTTGTTATCTAGAAATGCTCATTTGAACTGATTGAAAACTCATTTTCATACAAATGTTTTCAAGTTACTTTATAATTCTTCTTCAGATATTTGAATCTGAAGAAGAGTTGATTTTGATACATACATTTCCAGGTTATTTCCAGGTTAATAATACATCCCAAAAGAAGTTTGAAATATTTTTGAACTTTTCAATTCAACATTTAATAAAAATGAAATGATTCTGTTTTCTAGTGTTTGAATTTATCTTATAGTTTTTGTTTTTTTTTCTAAAGTTACATTTATAAACTATAATTTATATCAAAATAAGGATTTTATGTTTTAAAAATAGCATTTTTTTAATAAGATTTTTTCTTATGCATTTTTTATAGAAAAAATTAATTTGGTTCAGATTACAAATTTTATTTAAAATGTAGAATATAATTTTATATTTGATTGATTTAATTTTTATTTAAATTAACCATTATAGGATCTAGAATTATGGACGTTTACGCATATTTCTATTGTTCGAGATCTTGTAGAATTACATTCTAAGCAATATCAACAGGTATTTAATTTTAGATAAAGAAAACATTTAAATTTTAATGGCATATTGCTAAAACGTTTATTTACAAACAAAGGGACAGCAATATTTACAAAAGTATGTGTTTGATAAATGGTTACAAACTGAATCTGAACTAACAAGAGAGAGAGCAGTTTGGGGACCACCAGTGGGATCAGCGCTAGATAAATGGATGTTAGATATGACTGAAGGTAAAGTTCACATAAATTATTCATAAAAAAATGAAAATAAATTCNCAAAACTTTTTTAAGAAGCAGCATGTCACATTCTTAGTTCTTTGGCTACTATATCAATTGAAAAAACAATAGCTTGTCAACTTGATCTGGATAAAGTGATTGACTAATTTGCAGATGAAAAAGCAAAAAAACAACAATTTTGAATATTTTTTAATGTATTGTTATGTATTTGTTATGAAACTAAACTTGCATGCATTTTGTCGATACAGTTTATATAATATATGGTAAATATTATTAGGTACTCCATACTTAAAAATGATATTTTGTTTTATTATTATATTTGTACTTATTAAATTGATATTAAATTGAATATCTTATTGTTGTGAGAGTAGCCGGGGTTACGGAGTAAGTAGTGCTCGGGTAACACTTAATCGGCACAGATTAACCAAAATCTGTCTCCGAAGTTTCGGATCGCGAGATCCGATCTTATGTCAAGATTCGTTTGACCGGGAGGGCTTTTAATAATGATCCAAATCTCACGATTTGGATCTACGTCAGGATGCTGACACCAGTTAATCAATTGTTTTACACGTGGATTAACACGCGTATGCGATCTGATTCGGTCACGCAATTAAGAGGCATTTTAGTTGAAACGAAATAATACATTTAATAAAACAAGAAAATAAACTCATACAAAATGTGGATAAACGAGAGACAGAACTACTACAACTAATATACAAATCAGGAGATAATTAAACTTATATTATATCCTATTCGCGATCGAGAGAGAGAGCTCACAAAATCATTATAAAACATACGACCTGTTTAGTTGTCGTTCGTCTTCTTCTCTGTATGCAAGGGACACCTTGTAGATAAAGTTCCTTTACTTCTTCGTATGGGAGATCAATATGTGCACATAACCAAGATAAAATTTCTATGTGCAGACTTGGGACTTTTTCCTAAGTGACTCGTTTAAGGGCGTTGGTCATCAGGAGGAAAAACGTATGGAGTTTGGACGCTTCCAGAACTGTCGCTGAACTCCTCGAATTCGGACTAATTTTCCTTATATCTTCGGAATACCGACCAATCATCGGCCAGTAACTCTTTCGTGAGAACGGATGAAAGGGGAATGAATGAGGGGTAACCATTTCCCATCTGAGCAGGATTTTAACCAGATAAGGGAAAGTCAGAGGATGTACTAACTTCAGTGAAAGGAAGTGACATCTGTTATCTGCCTATTCCCACGTTAAAACAGTATTTTTCTCACCAAAAATGAAGTAATATTTGGTGACATTATTTTAACATTATTAATAAAATATTAATTTAGACCCAGGGGCCTTTCGGGTCTCACATTGTTGAAATGCCTTGAATCTCAAATAAATTGTTATTAAGTAAGTTTTTAAATTGGAATAATTAGGTATATGTTTTTAAACTAAATGTTCAAAACAAATTTTGCAAGACCTCTTCCAAGGAACTGGGAGGGGAGTGCATTGATTCTACTTGCTCCAGGATACTGAATATGTAGCTATGCTGCTGCTTATTATAGCCTAATAATTTGGCAGATCATCAGTATAATGCACTCATATAATAGAATTAATAATAACTATTTGAATTAGTATAATTTTTTTGTATGTATAATTTTTTCTAAAATTAATAAAATGTAACAAATTAATAGTTAAAACTGTTTGAATATTCAACAATTTAGTTCATAGCTTGATCAGATTTACTTAAATGTAGGTTTTCAAGGTTTACGAACAACTTGTTTATTATCGAGATCACCAGTAAGTAGAAGCAATAGTGATTGGGAAGAAGATCAAGATTTTCTAGAATCAAGTGGAGAGGCAGGAACTGAACAGGATGGAAGAAAACAGGAAGATACTCCTGATAGCCAAAGTGTCTTAAGGTTATTAGAAGAAGGTGAAAAGGTAAATCAAAATAGGCTGCATTCATATGAGGAATTTCAGTTATTATTGGAATATTTCTAATATAAAATGAGAATTCCATTCTATTTGTTTAATTAAATATAAAATAAATAAATAAATGAGTAATAAATCAAAATTTTAAAAATTAAGCATCTTAATACTTTATTAACACCTTTCTATAAGCTATCTTACGAGGGCTGTTCGGAAAGTTCACAGCCTCAAATAGAACAAGAAACAAAATAATGTTAAAACTTTTTATTTTTCAATGTAGTCTCCTTTGTTAGCAATGCACTTATTCCAGTGATGTTCTAGCTTTTTTATGCCATCACAATAGGTTGATTTGTCAAGGTGTGCAAAATACTCGTTCACTTCAGAGATGACTTTGTCATTTGAGTGGAATCTCTTTCCAGCCAAGAATTTTTTTAGGTTTGGAAAAAGGTGGAAGTCACTGGGGGCCAAATCAGGTGAGTACGATGGATATGGAACTAATTGGAATCGAAGTCCATTTATCTTTTGTTCAGTGATTCTGGTGGAATGTGCAGGTGCATTATCATGGTGGAACAGAACCTTTTTCTTCTTCAAGTGTGGCCTCTTTTCTTCGATTTCTTTCTTCAGTTTTTCCAAAAGTTCACAGTAATAGACAGCATTAATGGTCTTTC
>NW_019386304.1:70992-96979 GCF_000671375.1 Centruroides sculpturatus | reverse complement strand
ATACAGTAGAACCTCGAAAACTCGGCACTCGATAACCCGGCACTCCGGATAACTCGGCAACACCCTGGCAGGGCAAAAAAATCCTTAGTTAATTAATTTTCATGATAAAGACAGCTTTATTCCTCATAAAGTATTTTTCTGAGGTCTGTCTTATCAGGTAAATTACTGTACACAGTGTATTCATTAATTTCACTTTCATGTAGTAAAGGCTCTATAAAAAACGTACTTTTCCTTTGTTTAAGGGTATTCGGGCAGTTTATTCTCTGTTGTATTCTCAAGTAAACAATACATACAAGTACAGTACAGTATTTTCTGAGGAAACACTCATACTTATTTTTTTAACCTCATTCCCGATAACCCGGCATTTTCACAAACTCGGCCACCCTTCGGTCCACATTAGGCCGAGTTTTCGAGGCTCTACTGTACAGTATTTGCTGCAAATACAGTCTTTTAATGTGAACATGTTGCATTTTCTGAAGTAACAGTTTTAGGGAAATTGAAAAATACATTGATTAATTAATTAATTAATTAGTAATTGAAATTTGATTACTAATAGAATGATTTCTTTTATAAATATATGGTATTTTATATCGTTAGATGAAAACAAAAATCCGTTATATAAACTGCTTTTATATAAAACACTTATTCTAAGTTGTTTGCAATATGCATCATTAAAATGCTTTTAATTAACCTTGTTTAAATCGCAACATTAAAGCATGGTTCTCAGATCAGTACTAGTCTATAGACTGTTTGTGATAAAGTTTTAGTTTTCTGATAGATTGTATAACAACATTATTTAGCTTATTAAACAGAATAAATCTGTTATAATATGTTGTTTGTTAACTGAAAACGTGCATTCAAATTTAAAATAATTGAAATTAAAACTGTCAGTCATTTAAATTAATATTTTATAATAATTGAGAATAATGTACTACAGTACAAATTTCATATTGTAATGATTATCAAGCTACATAATTATTCATATTATTATAAAATCAACAAGAGAATAAATAAAGACGAAATTGATATTTTTATTTCTTGTATTACCTACTGTTTAATAAATTTTTATAAATATATCTATTTAATTCTGTATAAAAATAATGAAGTTTAGTATATATGGATTAACTTCCTTAATTTAGAAACCTTTACAAACTGGGTACCAAACTTATAAAATTAAATATTCATTTAAACTTTCTTTATACATATACAGGGTTCGTATGCACCTGGAAAGTCAGGGATTTACATTATTGTTCTGAAAAAGTTATGGAAAGTCAGGGAATTTGTTTCCTTGGTTGCCTTGTTGATTTTGTTTGCTGACGGCATGACTGACCAAGTGTAGCTGTCTACAGGCAGCCAGAAGTATTGTGGAACAATATAACTATGAAAAGGGAGTGCAGAATATTTTCAGGAACCAAAATTTTCCCCAAAATTATAGCGCACAAAATATACAAGCATACAGTAATATTAATTGTTATTTTTAAATTTTAAAATACTTTTAGATTTTAAAACTGCTGTATTAATTATGCAGTATTATAAGTTTGAGAGAAAAATCTAATACTCTTAATAATTTAATGTTGATAAAAAAATTTTGAAATATTTTAACTTTCTATTTCTTGCAATTTACACTTTCAGTTTGAGGGAATCTGTTAATGAACTGATGGAAAAAAATGATAACAAAGAACCAAAAATGATAAATAACTTAATATTAATTCAAATGGTATTATTTATCATTTATCATTTTAATAATTTTGATCACATAACAAAACAATTTCTGATTTCTGAAACTTTTCCCAGTTTATTAATATTTTATAAAGTTTTGAAAATTTATTAGACAAATTTAATAAATTTGTACTTTTGTACATGGATTATACTGAATTCTTTTAATAATAATTAATGGCTTTTTTCTTTTTTTGAAAACTATGATGTTTTACAGTTATGAGTTAATAACAGAATAAATTATTATTTAATAAAACATTTTAGTTTTGTATAGAGAAGACATGCCATAATTCTGCCTTTCTTATTTATTTTTGATTTTACTAATTCATTGATCATAAAAAATATATAACTGTTAATTAGAAAAATAACCAGTTAAAAACTTGGAGAAGCACTAGTATATGTGCATAGTAAGTTGAGTAATGTTTTATTTTGTTAATGTGCCATACTGTAAGGGACATGAGNTTAGTTAACATTTACTTTTTCATTAAGGTGCTACTTAAACAATCACAGATTGGATATTTTAATTAAAGCCAAATGATTCACTCTATTATCACCTAACTCTAGTCAAATTATTTTATAACTAATTATTAATTTAGCCTCAATATAGCCTGATAATATTGCAGATCATTTGGTGATATTTCATTTAAAGATATTTCAGTTGGCATATTATAGTATGTTAATGATTATTAATATTGGTAAATTTATTTCACATAGTAAACTTTAAAAGTTTTAATAACTAGTTTTATTACTTTATTGTCATCAGATCATCAGAAATCATCAGATAATGTGTCAACTTAAAAGTTTAAAATTGGTTAAATGAAGATTATATAAATATGCATTAAGAATGCATATTTTTCAGTTTCTCAAATTTTAATCTAATAAAAATAAATATTCATTTAAACTTTCTTTATACATATACAGGGTTCGTATGCACCTGGAAAGTCAGGGATTTACATTATTGTTCTGAAAAAGTTATGGAAAGTCAGGGAATTTGTTTCCTTGGTTGCCTTGTTGATTTTGTTTGCTGACGGCATGACTGACCAAGTGTAGCTGTCTACAGGCAGCCAGAAGTATTGTGGAACAATATAACTATGAAAAGGGAGTGCAGAATATTTTCAGGAACCAAAATTTTCCCCAAAATTATAGCGCACAAAATATACAAGCATACAGTAATATTAATTGTTATTTTTAAATTTTAAAATACTTTTAGATTTTAAAACTGCTGTATTAATTATGCAGTATTATAAGTTTGAGAGAAAAATCTAATACTCTTAATAATTTAATGTTGATAAAAAAATTTTGAAATATTTTAACTTTCTATTTCTTGCAATTTACACTTTCAGTTTGAGGGAATCTGTTAATGAACTGATGGAAAAAAATGATAACAAAGAACCAAAAATGATAAATAACTTAATATTAATTCAAATGGTATTATTTATCATTTATCATTTTAATAATTTTGATCACATAACAAAACAATTTCTGATTTCTGAAACTTTTCCCAGTTTATTAATATTTTATAAAGTTTTGAAAATTTATTAGACAAATTTAATAAATTTGTACTTTTGTACATGGATTATACTGAATTCTTTTAATAATAATTAATGGCTTTTTTCTTTTTTTGAAAACTATGATGTTTTACAGTTATGAGTTAATAACAGAATAAATTATTATTTAATAAAACATTTTAGTTTTGTATAGAGAAGACATGCCATAATTCTGCCTTTCTTATTTATTTTTGATTTTACTAATTCATTGATCATAAAAAATATATAACTGTTAATTAGAAAAATAACCAGTTAAAAACTTGGAGAAGCACTAGTATATGTGCATAGTAAGTTGAGTAATGTTTTATTTTGTTAATGTGCCATACTGTAAGGGACATGAGGGTCAGGGAATTTGTACAAAGTTGGTCAGGGAAAGTCAGGGAATTTAAAACAAAAATTTGAGTAGGAACCCTGCATATACAAACATCTCTAAACTTGATATATTTGTAATAAGCCAAATAACTACCAGATAACATCAGGCTACTTTTTTGTGACTATATTTAATTAATTTCTAAATAATTTGTCTTAGAGGGAGACGTTAGTTGCCATCTCTTAGTCAGTCCCATTCTAGGTAAGTATACAAATAGATTTTTGACTTTTGAAAATTTACTAATAACAAATATTCATTTTATATTGTTTTTTTAAAAATAATTATAGATTAGCCATATGTTTCGTTGTGCAAGAATTCAAGGTCTTGATACATGTGAAGGACTGCTGTTATTTGGAAAAGAACATTTTTACGTCGTTGATGGATTTACATTGTTAAAAACACGAGAGATTAGAGATATTGATTCTTTACCTGCCAAGTAAGTACAAGATTTTAGCATTATTACTGTTAATAAATGTAACAATTTAATAATTGACATTCTTATACTATTTTTTTAGTATGCATGATCCTATTATACCCAATTCATCACCAAGAAGCAAACATCAAAAAAGAATGTATGTATAAGATTCAATTTATTATAAAAATGTAATTTTTGTAATTTTTTATAGTAATTTTTATAATAACGATGATAAATTGTGTAATATTTTAATTTTAATATAGGTGTAGTAAGTTTTCGTACGATGACATAAGAGAAGTGCATAAAAGAAGATACCTTTTACAGGTTTATTAAATTACTATTTTAAATGTTTAAATATAAATATTTAAATTGTAACTAATAAAAGAATAAAAGTTATATTTTTATTCAGCCTATAGCTTTGGAAGTATTTTCTGCTGATGGAAGAAATTATCTTTTGGCCTTTCCACGTAAAGTAAGAAATAAAGTTTATGCGAGGTAATGTATGAATAATATTATTAAATCTATTTTATTGGATTTAATTGAGTTTAAATAATCAATACCAGCTAACAGTTATACTTAAAGTATTTATGATCATTCAGATTCTTAAGTGTAGCAACAGCAATAACAGATAATGCTCAAGATTCATTATCTGGCCAAAAAAGAGGTGCAAATGTTGAATCCAGGTAAATTTTAATTTTTTTTTTGAGATGAAAATGCTATCTTGTAAAAAATTTTTCTTTTATAACAATAGTAATTTAACTAATTTTATTTTTTATAGTATACAGAATGCCCAAATATCAGTTAACTACTGTAAAGATTAAATTTCTGTATTATTGAAAACTTGATAAAAAATTATTTTAAATGAGATCTTTATTTGGTACACAAATAGAATGTTCAAAAGTTATAATTTACTGATAGTTTATTCAAGCAGTTAGTTAACTGATTTTTAGGTCACACTACACTTTTATTATGTAGAAAATAATTATAAAAAAAATTAATAATTATTCTGTTTTCAGAATAAATAACTACAATCATTTTTGTTAAAACAGCAAACATTAGTTAACATTTACTTTTTCATTAAGGTGCTACTTAAACAATCACAGATTGGATATTTTAATTAAAGCCAAATGATTCACTCTATTATCACCTAACTCTAGTCAAATTATTTTATAACTAATTATTAATTTAGCCTCAATATAGCCTGATAATATTGCAGATCATTTGGTGATATTTCATTTAAAGATATTTCAGTTGGCATATTATAGTATGTTAATGATTATTAATATTGGTAAATTTATTTCACATAGTAAACTTTAAAAGTTTTAATAACTAGTTTTATTACTTTATTGTCATCAGATCATCAGAAATCATCAGATAATGTGTCAACTTAAAAGTTTAAAATTGGTTAAATGAAGATTATATAAATATGCATTAAGAATGCATATTTTTCAGTTTCTCAAATTTTAATCTAATAAAAATAAATATTCATTTAAACTTTCTTTATACATATACAGGGTTCGTATGCACCTGGAAAGTCAGGGATTTACATTATTGTTCTGAAAAAGTTATGGAAAGTCAGGGAATTTGTTTCCTTGGTTGCCTTGTTGATTTTGTTTGCTGACGGCATGACTGACCAAGTGTAGCTGTCTACAGGCAGCCAGAAGTATTGTGGAACAATATAACTATGAAAAGGGAGTGCAGAATATTTTCAGGAACCAAAATTTTCCCCAAAATTATAGCGCACAAAATATACAAGCATACAGTAATATTAATTGTTATTTTTAAATTTTAAAATACTTTTAGATTTTAAAACTGCTGTATTAATTATGCAGTATTATAAGTTTGAGAGAAAAATCTAATACTCTTAATAATTTAATGTTGATAAAAAAATTTTGAAATATTTTAACTTTCTATTTCTTGCAATTTACACTTTCAGTTTGAGGGAATCTGTTAATGAACTGATGGAAAAAAATGATAACAAAGAACCAAAAATGATAAATAACTTAATATTAATTCAAATGGTATTATTTATCATTTATCATTTTAATAATTTTGATCACATAACAAAACAATTTCTGATTTCTGAAACTTTTCCCAGTTTATTAATATTTTATAAAGTTTTGAAAATTTATTAGACAAATTTAATAAATTTGTACTTTTGTACATGGATTATACTGAATTCTTTTAATAATAATTAATGGCTTTTTTCTTTTTTTGAAAACTATGATGTTTTACAGTTATGAGTTAATAACAGAATAAATTATTATTTAATAAAACATTTTAGTTTTGTATAGAGAAGACATGCCATAATTCTGCCTTTCTTATTTATTTTTGATTTTACTAATTCATTGATCATAAAAAATATATAACTGTTAATTAGAAAAATAACCAGTTAAAAACTTGGAGAAGCACTAGTATATGTGCATAGTAAGTTGAGTAATGTTTTATTTTGTTAATGTGCCATACTGTAAGGGACATGAGGGTCAGGGAATTTGTACAAAGTTGGTCAGGGAAAGTCAGGGAATTTAAAACAAAAATTTGAGTAGGAACCCTGCATATACAAACATCTCTAAACTTGATATATTTGTAATAAGCCAAATAACTACCAGATAACATCAGGCTACTTTTTTGTGACTATATTTAATTAATTTCTAAATAATTTGTCTTAGAGGGAGACGTTAGTTGCCATCTCTTAGTCAGTCCCATTCTAGGTTGATTCTTTTTTTTAAGAATATTCTAAATTATTTAATTTAATTATAATTATTCATTTTATTAAGAGATGTTGCCTAGCACCTCCCTCTAGGACAAATTTATAAATTTATTAAATATAATCATGGAAAAGTAGCCCAATATTATCCAGTAGTTATTAAACTTTTTTTGGTTTTTCAGCTTCATTTTTGAAGTCTTAGTTTATTTTAAAAAAAATATACAAGTAGATATTTTTAGTTTGAAATAATAATACAGTGATAACTGTTGGCAATTTTCAGTTCTATTTGAAATATTATACAAAATATTAATAAGAGTGTGGTTTAAAAGAAAATATAAAGGAGATTAATAATATTAACTTTATTTTTTAATTATTAATTCATGCAATACAAAAATTTAATATCAAATTTTGACATTTTTTAAGTGCAAGTCTGTTGAGTAACTTAATAGGAGAAACATCAGTTACTCAAAGATGGGTGGTAAGTATTTTGATTCTTTATCATAAATTGTCATACTGTGAACAGATTTTTCTTATTTTGACGTCATTTATCTTTAAAGAGGGGAGAAATAAGTAATTTTCAATATCTAATGCATTTAAACACACTTGCTGGAAGATCATATAATGATTTGATGCAGTATCCAGTTTTTCCATGGGTTTTGGCAGATTATGATTCAGAGGTATTTTTTAATGTTTAACATACATTTTCTCTTATTTTGAAATAAATAATAAATATATTATTTAATATAGGAATTGGATCTAAACGATTCACAAACATTTAGAGATTTTACAAAACCAATGGGAGCACAAACACCGGATAGATTAGAACAGTTTAAGAAACGATATAAGGAATGGGATGATCCTCACGGTATAATAAATATCACATAAAAATTTAAACATTTAATTTTATTTATATTATATTACATAAATTCAAATATTTTAGGAGAAACACCACCATACCACTATGGAACATTCTATTCTTCTGCTATGATAGTCGCTTCTTATTTGGTACGAATGGAACCATTCACTCAACACTTCCTTCGTTTGCAGGAAAGTATATTTTTAATTTTGAAATCAAAGAAAAATTATTTTAATTTTAATAATTGTTGTTTATAATTTTAGGGTGGACATTTTGATCTTGCCGATCGTATGTTTCACAGTATTAAGGATGCATGGTTGTCAGCATCCAAACATAACATGGCTGATGTAAAGGAGCTTATTCCTGAATTTTTTTATTTACCAGAATTTCTTATTAATTCCAATCATTTTGATCTAGGTAAATAAAAATTATAACTATTTAATAATAATCATAAATATTGTAGGAATATTTATTTTTGTAATTAGAATTATATAATGAAGCTTTTCAATCACCTAAAATTATGTATGGAATATATAAAGACATTTTGTGAATGATAAATTTTTAACTTATTTTAATTAATATATGAAAATAGTTTTAAGATAATAAGATTAAATATTTTTTCTTAAGAATTNATATTTTTCAATATATTTATTTTGTTTGTAAAAAATAAAGAAATAATTTTTAACGATAGAATAGCCACAATTATTATTTTAAAAACTTTACATTAGGCTTAACATCGACAAAAATTCAACGCGAAGCAACACACAACAGAGAAAATTTTCAACATGGGATAAGTTAATATATTTTTTTGTATATAATTGGTTATCCGAAAAATAAGTTATCCAAACAACCTCACTCCCCAATTGATTCGGATAAACAACGCTCTACTGTATATATATATATATATATGTTTGCTATCCGAATTGTTCGTTACCCGATTATCGATTTACCATAGGTTTTTATGGGAATTTGATTAATTCATTCCAGAGACTCCAAAAAATAAAAAATAAATACTATTTTACCACGTTTGTTTATATGTAATAATAAAAATACAAATTTTATACATGGGTTTGCATTTTTATTAGTCATGTTTTTTTCCGTTTGTGGGGGTTAAAGAATCTGTCCAATGTCGATTGCTATTCTCTCTTCAAGATTTTTTGGAAGTAATTAAAAGTATTGTCATCATAGAGATCTCCAAGTCTATTAACCTCAACTTGATTTGGATGCCATTCTAAGACTGTTGTTCTGACATCTTCCCACTTCTTCAAAAAAATGTTTAATAGCAGATATCGACATTAATTTTCTTTTTCAGAAGAAAACATATCTCGCCGAGTTTCTTGGTGTTCTTCATTTAAGAGTTTTTGGTGTTCTTCATTTAAGAGTTCTTGGCGTTCTTCTGTTGTCAGATCCGTTTCATGTTCCATTATGAGCTCTTCAATGTTCTTTATTTCTCAGATGTAATTTTTGTTACTCCTTTAGCTGCTTGAGTCATCTTGATAATATAGTATCTTTCTTAGATAAGATTGAACTGTGGCCTACTGTAGATCTGTTCAAGCCATACTGCCCAGAAACAACAGACATCAGACATCTGTCCACTCTCTACCTTTGCTATTATACTCTCATCTTTCAAAAATAAAAACCGACGCAAAACTTAACGAGTACCCACCTGACAGTCTCGGGAATACTATAAACAAATTGTTTGTCAGAAAAATAAAAGGCTGGAATTACAAGGGAAAGTTTCAAAGTTCGGAGGAATACTATCCCATCAGTATATACTGAGTTGAGCATCACTGTTGACATCTTCTGTGCTCCAAAAAGTTTTGAATTGTTGTCTGAATGAAAGACCAATTGGTATTCATTATTTTATGTCACTTCTTCTGTGAGGTGTTCGTTATCCAATCATGTGTTCATTGTCCGAACATAAAAATCTTTCAGAAAAGTGTTTGTTATTCGATTTGTTTGTTAATCAATCACCCACTGTATATATTTATATTTGTTCTCTGTAANGATCCTCACGGTATAATAAATATCACATAAAAATTTAAACATTTAATTTTATTTATATTATATTACATAAATTCAAATATTTTAGGAGAAACACCACCATACCACTATGGAACATTCTATTCTTCTGCTATGATAGTCGCTTCTTATTTGGTACGAATGGAACCATTCACTCAACACTTCCTTCGTTTGCAGGAAAGTATATTTTTAATTTTGAAATCAAAGAAAAATTATTTTAATTTTAATAATTGTTGTTTATAATTTTAGGGTGGACATTTTGATCTTGCCGATCGTATGTTTCACAGTATTAAGGATGCATGGTTGTCAGCATCCAAACATAACATGGCTGATGTAAAGGAGCTTATTCCTGAATTTTTTTATTTACCAGAATTTCTTATTAATTCCAATCATTTTGATCTAGGTAAATAAAAATTATAACTATTTAATAATAATCATAAATATTGTAGGAATATTTATTTTTGTAATTAGAATTATATAATGAAGCTTTTCAATCACCTAAAATTATGTATGGAATATATAAAGACATTTTGTGAATGATAAATTTTTAACTTATTTTAATTAATATATGAAAATAGTTTTAAGATAATAAGATTAAATATTTTTTCTTAAGAATTTTGGAACTATCTGTTATTAGAACTTTGACCATCACAGTCTCAAAGGATGAATGTTAATTGCCTACCTTTTTTTTCACATATTACCTTAAAAATAAACATTGACTCAACAACACACTCTTCTGGGTGGACAAATCGCTACTTTGGAAAAAACCGGCATAACTCAAAAAAGTGTGATTTTTCAATTATGTCATAATCAAAATGAAAATTTAGTAAATTTTTATGTGTAAGAGTGCCACAAAAGTAACTTGCATATTCAGTTATGTGGGAGATAAGTGATATTCAGTTAAACTTTGGTTAAATCTTTGCATGGGATTTTCTCAAAACTAGTAATTTTGTGTTGTCCCAGTTTTCCAAAGTGGCAAAATATATTTGAATAATAAATTTTTTATCATTAATTTAAATTTATAAGTAATCTTGAAAATTTGTCATCATCTTATTAATTAATATGAAATCTATTAACACCTTGTATCATTTATATTAAGCTTATTACAGTAATGGTTAGTTTTTTATAAAATAAATTAACCAATAAAATTTTTATATTGTAGGATGTAAGCAGAATGGCATTCAGTTAGATGACATTGTATTACCTTCATGGGCAAAAGGAGATGCCAGAGAATTTATTCGTGTTCATAGACAGGTATAATAAATTAAAATTTTTTGACTTAATGATTTCAATATAAAAGAATAGAAATATATAAGATAAATATTTCTAGGCCTTAGAATGTGATTATGTGAGTGCTCATCTTCACGAGTGGATCGATTTAATTTTTGGTTATAAACAACAAGGTTCTGCAGCTGTGGAAGCTGTCAATGTCTTCCATCATCTCTTTTATGAGGGAAATGTTGATATTTACAATATTGACGATCCATTAAAGAAAAATGCAACTATAGGTTTTATAAATAACTTTGGACAAATTCCTAAACAAGTAAATTTATTTAATAATTAAGTTTATTTTTAAATTTGCAACTTCTGCTATGAAAAAATAATTTATTTTTCTAAATTAGCTTTTCAAGAAGCCTCACCCATCAAAAAAATTAACTAACAGAACTAGTGTAGTTGATCCAGGTCCTATTATGCCAGGTCTTAGCTATAGTATGGATAAATTATTTTTTCATAATCTAGATAATCTGAGACCATCTTCTCATTCAATAAAAGGTATAGTATTTTGTACAAACACAAACATTAAATATAGATAAAACATTATTCAGATATTCTTAATTTTTAACAGATTTAAAAAGTGCTGTTGGCCAGATTATTCATCAAGAAAAATCTTTACAATGTGTGGAACAAAATAAAATACTAATTCCTCCACACTATAATCGCTATGTAGCTTGGGGTTTTGCAGATCATAGTTTGAGGATAGGAAATTACGAAAGTGAGCGAGCCACATTTGTCTGGGAAGATACGCCTTCTGGTGAAATTCTTTGCTGTGCCTGTCTTAGTGAAAAAATCATCATTACTGCCGGAACAAATTCTGTATGAGCACTTTAAGTTTATTACAATAATGTGGAAAATGAATTAAATTTCAATTTACTTATGCATAAACATTTTAAAAAATTATTTTTAGATGGTTACTGTTTGGCAATGTGATAAGAAAAAGTTTACAATCAAACAAAATTTATATGGACACAGTGAACCGGTAACCTGTGTTGCTGCCTCACGTGCTTACAATTTAATTGTCAGCGGTTCTCGAGATCGTACTTGTATTATGTGGGATTTAAGTAATTTATCATTTGTCAGACAATTAAAAGGTCATCCTGCTCCTGTGGCAGCAGTTGCAATCAATGATGTCACGGTAAATATTGCGTGTCACTAATTAAATTTTAAAACATAAAATTTGGAATATATATTTTTATGCAAACACTTTTATTTCAGGGTGATATTGCTACATGTGCTGGAACTTATTTATATGTTTGGACTATTAATGGGCAAGAAATAGCTAGTGTTAATACAGCTACTGGTCGTAGTGATCGCACCCAACAAATTCTGTGTGTTGCATTTTCATATTTAAATGAATGGGATAACCAGAATGTAGTGATGACAGGCTCAAGTGATGGGGTTGTTCGGGTAATTATTTATTCTGTTTTTGTTAATATATATTAAATTATAGAAATAATACCTAAGGACTATACCATCTTATTAGAGGTTAAACTTATTTTTTTTTCTATTTATAACTGCAGATGTGGTCCACAGATTATGTTCAAGTTCCAAAAGATCTGGATAATAAAATAAAACTAGATAATGTAGAAGAATTAGAAACAATTGAAAATAAAGAATCTAAATTAACAAATCAAACAAAAGAACAAAATAATGTAAATGAAAGCAAAGCTGAACAGATTGTGAGAAGAATGAGCCTTGCAGGAACAGAACAAGAGGAAACTTTGTTTGGAGAAAGTTTGTTGCAGCGGAATTCTCTTCGACATGGTACAGCTGCTGTAGTAGTATCAAAAATACCTAAAAGTGCTTCAGGAAGTTCAATATCTGAAGAAGAGAAAGAAGAAGGTTAAAATTTATTTTTTTCTTAATGAAAAATATTGTTTAGATATGAATAAAATTTAATTTAAAAATTATTTTAGGTGACTGTGTTTCTCTAGAAGATGATGGTGATGCAATATCACAACAGTCTTGGGAAAGCAAGGGTGAAAATGATAATATAAACAATCATTTGGATGCAAAAAGTGGACTGCAGTACGGACTCCAACATTCAAAAACGGTTGCCGGCCATCTTAGTCGACAGTGTACAATAGAAGAGGAACCTGCTCCTCCTGAAGTTCCGGTAGTCGTCAAACCAACTATTTTTCATAGCAATACTGTGGGTAGTGGTGCAACAGAAGATAATACTGGAGAAGAAGGAAGGGGCTTGAGAATCAGCAAATCAGATACATCACTAACAGATAGTTTTGTTTTAGTTTCTGAAGGAGATATATTTGAAGCGGAAAGATCGTCAGATCAAACGATGAGAAGAAAAACGAAGAAAAAAATTTTAAGAGAAGGTGAGATTTTATATATATAACAGTTATTTGCAAGTTGAAAATAATTAATTCACAAGTTTAATAACTTTTTAACATAGCTTGAATTATAATACAATATATAAAGTAGTCAATCACCAGGATGTGGTTTTGAAAAAAATTGACATATAAAACTGTAATCAGAGTATTATACTGAATCCTGATAAGAGTTTAATACAGATTTTAAATGTAAACAAAAAATAAATAACATAAAATAATTCACTTAATACTATAACCTTTGCAATATATCAATCAATCAATCAAATTTTTTTATTCGTATTAAGGCCTTGGCCTGTTACAAAGGATGTATATTAGTAACAATTAAATCTTACTATTGCTAAAAAATACATCTTCATCAACCCGAGTTAAACCAATATCTCTATCACATGGACTGATAAGTTTAAAGTACAACTTGGAAAATACACTTTAGAGAGGATCAATTTGTGTTACAATTGAAAGCATTTTTACTTTACACGTGTACAATATAATTAAATTTCTATTATTGTTTAGTTATTAAAATTATTACATCAACTTGAGTTTGCGATCGTATTGTATTGTCTATAAATTGTATTGATCTTGACTATATGGACTATTACATACTTAGCTTTTTCCGTTAGTACATTTAGGTAAAAGGTATAGATCAAGACACTGTACTAGCTCCTTGAGTCTTTACCGCCACAAAACATATGGAATTTTGAAATTAATTTTTAAATAGCACCATGGGAAATTACTCTTAGAAAATTAGATAATTTTGTTATTAATTTTTAACAATTCTGATCGATGTTTCTTTCGATTTCATTTAATATTAACTTTTCAGAAGGAGTAAACAGATTGATAAATATAATTCCTGAATATAATTTTTCCAACATATATTAATTCTATGATCCAGCTCGATCACCACAAAAATAAATTTTTCTGTTATACAGTGTTTAAAAAATTTACCAAAGTTCCTCTTAATTAACAATAATCGACCACCTGCTGGACGGCCCATTCTACTTGTCCTCTGAGCTCCGCTGTACAACCTCATATTCTAGAACCACCTTGTCTTCTTTAATGAAATCAGCAATCCAGATTTCCAAGAAGTCACTTATAGTATGAGATTTTATATAATTTTTTACTGGCTCACTGAACATATTTCCTCGAAGTCCTTGAATATTCCAAAAACTTATACATGAATTCTCTCTGCTTTTGTTGGTATTTTTTACAGACATAAAATTATTCTTATTTTCCTTATCAGCACAATTCTCCCAACTCATTTTGGAATACTGGACAAAATTTGAGTTATTTTGGGTTGTCTCAGTATTAAGTATATTACGTCTTTTTTCTCTACTTCCTCTAAATCTATGATCAAACTACTCCTAAAAAATGGTCTATTTGAATAATCTTATCTGAATTACTGTCATACGTATATCTTAAGTTATCTTTTATATAATAATCATCTCTAACTATTATTTTATTCTTATTTAACTTTTCCTGCTTAATCCTAATCTGTAGATATTTCCTCGATCGTCTGCATAGATCGGCTGTAAATATTATTTTTTCCTTGTCCTTGCCAATTAAGTTTGATTTCGACTGCCAAAATTCTCTAAGAATCTCATTTCTTGCATTAACAGAATCAAGAATTATTTTGACAATACGTTTATTTTCTCTATTATTTAATTTGATTAGTCCTTCTATTTCATTATTTTTTAATCTTAAATCATTATTTATGAATAACTTAATTTCTTGTAAGTAATCTAGTGATTTGAATGGGTAGTTCATAATGATTATATTCTTTTTAGTTTTCTCGTTTACAAGTTTATCAATTTCAAATTCCAACATACCTTTAAGATGATTATTATTTTTTGATTTTTCGTCCAGTTCTTGTAGCTTTTGATTGATTCCTTTCATTTCTTCTTTGTAATTCTTGTTCTCTTCTTTCAACATGTTTATTTCAGATTTAATCGATTGAATCTCCATATTTAGCTGACTAAATTTATCCTGAATTAGATTATAGATGGATTTTAATGTATATTGAGGTTCGTCAATAACTTGTGATTCTGGTTCACTTACTGGTTCGAAGTACTCATAAATTTTCGGACTCTTCGTAGATTCCGAAAGTTGTTTACTATTTCCGTCTATTTGATAAAATTCATCACTTAAAATTTCTGCTAGTTGATTCTTTTTCTCCTCGTCCTTTGGACTTACCTTGCGAGGTCTGCCATGCCCCCTTTTTTGCATTTCCAAATGACTTAATCCTTGTGGGGAACGGGCCAGAGGGCCTGGGTTGGATTCAACTTCAGCAATTATTAATAGTATTATAATTAAATACAAGGATAACCTGTTAGCAAATTTCCAAATTTTTACACAAGTCATTTTTCCTTTCTTTATTATCACATTCATGCTCTAGTTAACTGAGTCTCAACTCCTCTCAAAAGTTCACTCACACGCTAGCCGAGCAGCTCACACCCCGAAATAGTTTTTTTCACCTTTGCAATATACATTAATTCATACTTTCATACAGGGTAATTTATTATCACTAAATAATAGAATATTGAAATACAGAGTACATGTACAGTGAAAGAGAGCTGTTTGCAATAGGATTCATTCAAGTAGTGTACAATACAATACAGTATTAAACAAAATCGTTATATTTATAAAATAGTAATAAAGGTTTTACTTAAATACTGTATTTTAACAGGAAAATTTAGAAAAAGTCATTAAATGGAAGTCACTAGAAATGCAGAAGTGTCAGAAAGTGTTAAATATTAACATGTTGACTGCCAAGCCAAAATCTGGAAAATTTTGCCCAGGACCAAAAATTTTTTTCCAAAACTAAATCCTAATTGTTGTAAGAAACCAGTAAGCAGTTTCTTAAAATCTTTTGAACATTTCAGAAGATATTAACAAATATTCATATTTATGTGTGCAAACATCTGTGACAACATCAACCATATGTGGACTCTTTTTTTTTAATTTGTTTTGTTTTTCAGGTTTTCAGACATATTTAGAAAAAAAACTGTAGTAGTAATAATAATAATAATAATAATAATAATAATATAATACTTCTTACTTCGAATAACTGTGGTTAGTGCTCACATTACATTTATATAAGCAACAGGAAAGATCATGAAAATAACTAAGTTCAGAGAAATAACAGCACTATTCATATTTGAAATAGGGGGAAAAGAATCTCTTGTGCACATTTTTGCTTATTGATTTATCATATCATGAAGAATTTATTAAAAGATGTTAAAAGAGTAAGAGGATATGCTACTAGAAGGATAAAGAAAAAAAAGGGTAGAAATATAGCCAGGAAAAAAACAACAAATGTATGTAAATACTGCAGTTCATGTGTCAGAAAGTGTTAATTATTAACATGTTGACAAATATATGACATACTTTTTATATATGACATATAAAAAATATGGCATATATTTATATACCATATTTTTTATATGTACTTTGAAGAAGTGCATATAAAAAAATAGTTATATAAATGCAGTAGAGCGTCGTCTATCTGAAAGTCGGTTATCCAAAAGAATTCCAGTTGGCAAATTTAAATTTTCGCTAGTGCTGTGGTGCTGCATTCTTTGGCTATGTCTTGGGATACTCCAATATTTTTTATGTTTGTGTATGTGTTTTAGCTGGCATCACTGGCACTTTTGTGTGGTGTTTTTCTGAGGACTGTGTGTCATGCTGAATATAACGTTTTTGATTCTAGATTAACTTCTAAATTATAATTTTTTTTTTTTTGTTTTTATATTTTTCTATATATTTATTTTGTTTGTAAAAAATAAAGAAATAATTTTTAACGATAGAATAGCCACAATTATTATTTTAAAAACTTTACATTAGGCTTAACATCGACAAAAATTCAACGCGAAGCAACACACAACAGAGAAAATTTTCAACATGGGATAAGTTAATATATTTTTTTGTATATAATTGGTTATCCGAAAAATAAGTTATCCAAACAACCTCACTCCCCAATTGATTCGGATAAACAACGCTCTACTGTATATATATATATATATATGTTTGCTATCCGAATTGTTCGTTACCCGATTATCGATTTACCATAGGTTTTTATGGGAATTTGATTAATTCATTCCAGAGACTCCAAAAAATAAAAAATAAATACTATTTTACCACGTTTGTTTATATGTAATAATAAAAATACAAATTTTATACATGGGTTTGCATTTTTATTAGTCATGTTTTTTTCCGTTTGTGGGGGTTAAAGAATCTGTCCAATGTCGATTGCTATTCTCTCTTCAAGATTTTTTGGAAGTAATTAAAAGTATTGTCATCATAGAGATCTCCAAGTCTATTAACCTCAACTTGATTTGGATGCCATTCTAAGACTGTTGTTCTGACATCTTCCCACTTCTTCAAAAAAATGTTTAATAGCAGATATCGACATTAATTTTCTTTTTCAGAAGAAAACATATCTCGCCGAGTTTCTTGGTGTTCTTCATTTAAGAGTTTTTGGTGTTCTTCATTTAAGAGTTCTTGGCGTTCTTCTGTTGTCAGATCCGTTTCATGTTCCATTATGAGCTCTTCAATGTTCTTTATTTCTCAGATGTAATTTTTGTTACTCCTTTAGCTGCTTGAGTCATCTTGATAATATAGTATCTTTCTTAGATAAGATTGAACTGTGGCCTACTGTAGATCTGTTCAAGCCATACTGCCCAGAAACAACAGACATCAGACATCTGTCCACTCTCTACCTTTGCTATTATACTCTCATCTTTCAAAAATAAAAACCGACGCAAAACTTAACGAGTACCCACCTGACAGTCTCGGGAATACTATAAACAAATTGTTTGTCAGAAAAATAAAAGGCTGGAATTACAAGGGAAAGTTTCAAAGTTCGGAGGAATACTATCCCATCAGTATATACTGAGTTGAGCATCACTGTTGACATCTTCTGTGCTCCAAAAAGTTTTGAATTGTTGTCTGAATGAAAGACCAATTGGTATTCATTATTTTATGTCACTTCTTCTGTGAGGTGTTCGTTATCCAATCATGTGTTCATTGTCCGAACATAAAAATCTTTCAGAAAAGTGTTTGTTATTCGATTTGTTTGTTAATCAATCACCCACTGTATATATTTATATTTATATTGAAAAACTTTCATATATATATATATATATATGAAACTTTTTCAATACTTGAAAAGTAGTTTTGTTTCAATTGTATAAAAATATGGTATCTATTTTCTTTTTTCAACAAACAAATTATATATATGATGCAACAAATATTTTTATTTGAATGTGTATGTATAGCTTACATTATAGATAAAATTAAGTAAAGAAAAAATTTTTAACAGTTTAAATTACAGAAAAAAATTTTCTCTGAAGCTATTTAATGTTTAAAAAATGGTTCAGCAGAGGCCACAGATTTGAAATATAACAACTTGTAGTGTCAGATTTGAAATAGAAAATAACTTGTAGTGTCATTCATACGTAGATGGCAAATCCAAAATAGCAATTAAAGCTGTCACCCAACTTTTTTATTCTAGGATTGCTTGCTATGTCATACATGTATGAGTGACATAACATGCAATGTGTTAAACTGGCTACACCAGGCTCATCAATACTTTTCTTCATTGGGTGTTTGAGTGATGTATCAGTGACAGACAAATCATCACTTATTTATAGTTACATTTTTATTAAAAAAAAATCAGATTTTGTATATTTATTGAACAAACATGTAAGGTACTGAATAAAAAAACGCCAATATTGTTTTTGAAACTATTGCTCGAAACACGTGATCGTTAACCTAACGGGTACTTTACATGGGTTTGTGGTTAGGATGCCAGGCCTGGACTTTCATGTGCTCCGTAAAGTAACTATGTACAAAGATCAGTAAAGAATAAATATGTTTTAATATCAACTATCAACTCTCAACTATGTACAAATTAGTAAGACCAAAAACGATTTATTCAAAAGAAAAAAAAAACACTTCTCAAGAATCGATATAACATAGGGTAATTTATCTAATACTATTTATCAACTACCCCCCCAGGACCCGACAATGTCAACCAACTTATGACTAGGTACAATGAATCTTAAAGAACTACATTCCTAGCCGTCACCTCAATCCTAGGAATCTCTCTTTATCCAAGTCTCTTTCGAATCACCAATGATAGCTGCACTCAGGACCTCATCCTTTGCTCTCACTCTGGAGCTCACCTCAATCTCTCTCTGCCTGGAGTTCACCTCGATCGTCATCTCAGGTCTCACTCGTTTTATGCTATGGGGTGATGTCACAATTACTTCTGGAACCACCCTTCCTCATTTACCTATTTATACGTCTAACAATATGCTTGTATTTTTATTTATTTATTTTTCGTTACTGAGGGGTGAGTGGGGAACTTTCGCCCTAACTAAACATAAACCACAAAGTAGAATAGAGTTAAAGAAAGTAAATAAAACAATAATACAGCTTGGACTCAGTTCCTTACAAACATATAATTGTTTTTTTTCTTATTAAATTCTGTAGATTATATACATTGGACAAATTAAATTTAAGAATATTTCATTTGAACATCATCTGTGGGAAGAACTTTACAAACTTTCCAAAATTATAACAACAAAATTCAATTCCATTTAAAGTGTTTTGAACAATACATTCAGTTTAGAAGCATTAGGTTTTCCTATTCTTGGCCACATAAACAAGAATAACTATTGTTAGTACATCTGGACCTGAAGATAAGAAAACCTGTAAAACTCCATATGCCCTGATGAGATGCACCTAGTAGCCACATGGAGTTTTCCAGGTTTTCTTCACAAATCTAACTCCTAAATAGAGTTAGTTTCCTGTAAAAAGTCTTCCTGGGGACATCCCTCCTTGCCAGATTTCCAAGTGTTGCATTGCCTTCTCTCGTCAATCTATCCATTTTGAAGTACTTAACTTTTTCCTTATCTAACATCATTGAAAGCATCATCTGAAAACATTGAAAATTTTTGCAGTGTGTCATGCTGAATAGAAGAAATTGACATGTCCAGGTAGTTGAGATAATTCGAATAGCAGATTTCTTAACAGTGTGCTGTCCATGGATCCCTGTGGGTCTAGGCCAGTGTTTCCCAACCTTTTTTGTGCTATGCCCCACCTAAGCCTTTCTAAAATTCTTATGCCCTCCTAACATATACAGTGGCTATACAGTTAACTTAAACTTTGGACAAGTCCATTTTTGAATTGCCCCTCTTAACGATCAAATTGCCCCCCTGTGGGGCGTGGGCCCCATGTTGGGAAACACTGGTCTAAGCAAATATGCTGACAGCAAACTATGTGTGAGATAAGCCAGGAGTCAAGGGGGTGATCCCTTCTGACCACTTAACTTACTCCACGGATTGTTTGAACCCAATCTTGGGATCATTGGATGGCTTAGGAGGGCTTGTTAAATGTGGGGAGTGCAGCAGGTAAGTTGATAAGATGTCCAGTTTCCAAGTAATAGACAGGTAGACAGGTTTAACAGAACAAATAAAAGTTTAATATATTCTAAATCTAAGATATACATAGGTATTATACAGTAGGCAGTTAAATGCGATTAAATATAAAATCATACAAGGTGATGACTATTTCAAATTCTTATGCTGTAAGGCTATTCCTAATTTTTTGGATGCGGAGAGAGAGTTTACAACTTTCTAACAAAATACCTCAATTCTTTGGTGATTGTCGATAAGACGTCGTTCTATCGTTTAACAAGGATTCACCATCGAAAGAATGGCAAGTGTCTTCTCCGGTGACTTCGTATTTTCCTTTTTGGGCAGATGTCCACTTTTATGGGAGCACTTATGACCAAATGTTAATTCATTGGAACATTATGACAAATGCCTGGAACTGTCGGTATCTTGTCCTTTTATGTGTTTAGCCTGGGAAAGTTGTCAAGTGATCGGCAGTTGTTTAGAACCAAAGGTTGCTTTTGCAGGTGCGAGTTCGACAATGGCTTTCGTTGAGGTAACGGTGTCACTTTCATCTCCTTTCACAATTGGATGTTATCATTTAGCATCTGACTGTTAGAATTCTCATCCATTTGTTGGTAATGTCATTTGATCCGTATCTGGTGCGATGATTTTCCTAACTATCGCGACAGATGTTATTTAAAAATTTTCTTAAAAATGGATTTTAATATCCTTAAAATCCTGGATCTCACATATGCAAATAGCAGATTAAAATTTATTAACCAGGTCTATCAGAAGGTGAAGTTTGAGAAATATTAGGTTAATGCATGCCATTGGGATAGTTTGTACTTAAAGGCATGTAGTTCTTCCAATTTTTCAAAAATTGCATTATGTTTTTCTTTTACAATTTAATTAAAGATACAATGTTGATAATATGAATATTAAAACTTTTACAATGAAATGTTGACTTAATGTGTGTTGTGTATATAATAGAAATGTAAAGAAGTGCTATTCATCAATTTTTTGTTATTATACCTAAAACCAAGTTTGTAAGAAATTCTTTAAACTTTGCAAACCATATCAAATGAGTTAATTTTAATTTTACATTTTTTTATAATTTTAGATTTAATAAGTAAGTCTTATTATTCTGTTGCATTGTAAGATTACATATTTTAAAATCAGACCTTATAAATTGTGATCACTTTGTGTATTTTTTTTAAATTTTGTGTAATGTTCAGACAGTTATTACAGACATTTACTTCTTTACTGATAGTGCAGATTAATTTTAAAAAACAATATTGATTTTTTATGTGAAGAATTATAAAATGCAACAGGAAGATCATTGAAAAACACCAGGGCATCGAACTAAGTCCCAAATATACAGTAATACCAATTGTCATTTGTAAATTTTAAAACAGCTGTATTATGCAATATTATGAATTTAAGAGAAAAGTCTATAATACTCTTAAGAATCTAATATTGATTAAAATTTTTGGAAATATTTTAACTCTCTCCGAATCGCTCACCATTACCATTTACACTCTCAGTTTGAGGGTGGATGTTAATGAACTGATTAAAAAAAAATTATAACAAAGTACAAAAAAAATCATAAATAATATCGTTTAAATTAAAATTATTTATCATTTTTAATTTTAACAATTTTGATTGCATAACAAAACAATTTCTGATTTTCCCCCCAGTTTATTAATATTTTATGAAATTCAGGAAATTTAAGTGTAAATTTAGCACTTAAATTTTTATAAATACAGTAGAACCTCGATTATCCGGACCTCTATCATCCGGATTTTCGATTATCTGGATTGTTCAAAATAAATAAAAATTTTACGAATTTGCTGATTTGCACTTGGCGAATTACAACACTGTTTATGTACGTGATGGAATGCATAACATTTTTTGTTTTAACATCTCACCCGGCACAGTGGCCGTAAACTCTTAAATATATTTTCCGTCGTAATAAAAATATAACTTGACATACGTATTTATAAATAATTTATACTCAAATTACATCATTTCTATAACCAAGGGCAGCGTAAGGCATGGGCAACATTGGCCACCACCTATGCCTCGCGGTCCGAAGGGCCTCGCGCCTTGAAGATTTATGCATTACTTAAAAGCCGAGAACGCGACGAAAAAATTTTACTCATCATAAAACGATAAATAGTTTGTCAAATTTTTATTCATAAAAATGAAGTTTCAACTGCTTTTTATTTTATAAAATCCGTCTTCTTGAGCCGCCAGAGGGCCTTTTAAACAATATCTAGTCTGTTAGCGCTGGTCAGTAATAGTCCAAATTCAATAAAACATTTGTTTCTTGAAAATTTGATCACGATTTAAATACAGTATTTACTTTTAATATTACCGATATGTCATTGAAAAGAAAACATGTTGTATTATCATTAAAAGAAAAATTAAAGTATTTGTTTTGATTATCCTTATCCGGACTACCTTCATCCCCAATTAGTCCGGATAATCGAGGTTCTACTGTATATACTTTTGTATATGGATTATACAGGATTTATTAATGAATAATAAGTAATGGTCAAAGCTATGTAGATTTATGGTTGTGGATTAATAACAGAATAAACTGTTTTAATTTAATAAGACATTTTATTTTTAATTTTAATAATTCAGCAATTAGAAAAAAAATAACTAATTAAATAGTTGAAGAAGCAATAATGTATGTACTTACATAACAAGTCAAGTGTTGTTTTATTTTGTCAATGTGCCATACTGTAAGGCAGGATGGCCAACATGTAGACCGCAGTCGACCGCAAAAGTTTTGAAAGTAGCCTGCGAAGCTAAAGTTGAACAATTTGCTTTCACTTAAATTAATGTTTAAAAATCTTAATTTGATAATTTATTCTTACAATAATAGACTGTCTGTGCAACGTACCCATACTGTTTGTATTTATCCTGATTAACAATGCAAATGAATGTTAACACATGCGCATATAAAAATCCTAAAATTGTTTGCCTGTATTCATAGTCACTCGCAGACTATATTTTACCAAAAAAGTAGCCCCTAAGGGATAAAAGTTTGGCCACACCTGCTGTAAGGGATGTGAAGGTCAGGGAAAGTCATGGAATTTAAAACAAAATTTGAGTAGGAACCCTGTATGTACAGGAGGTTAATAAGAAAAAAACATAAAAATATGTTAGCAATAATAAACTACACCAAAACCATAAAAAGTCAGAACTATAATTAGTTGAAATCAAAAACAAAACCAAAATAAATGTTCACAAAACTTTCTTGACAATTGGGAAACTTAAATCTAAACATAAAATTAATTTTTGTATACTGGCACAATGAAGTGACCTTCTTTATCAACACTTGGCAAGTTTTCAATCTTTATTCAGTTAGAATGCCGTGCTACACATTTGCATTTTGGGTATTCTCCCCTCTTCAGCTAACTAAACAAGTATAAAATAACATATTCAACAATAACCGAACATAAACTAAAATTATACAATAAAATTGATTTTTAACCAGTGAAACATACCTCACTCCAAAACAGACACCCAACTAGTACATAGCAGAACTTTAGACAACTTAAAAGTTTTTCATGACGACTACCATAAATGCCGTCTTTTTACACTTTTTTACAATGACACAATCGGTTTTCTTAATTTTTAACACGCAGACAAAGTAATTGATAAATAGTACTAATTAAAATTGTTACATAAAATCATGCCCTTCGTCTTCGTTCTTCCAAGCATATCCTGTAGGCCATCTTTCCGACACTATCATCTAGTCGGCCAATTTGCATATATCACGATATACCTTGATTTAATGAACTGACAGGGCAATCGATAGACAACTATTATCTTAAAAAAATATATAAAAAACTTTTTTTAAAAAACACATCTATCGTTTAAATTCCACCAGGCGTATTTTGTGAACTACTGTCCTGTTATCCAATTTACATATAACTCAAAATACATTAGTATTACATTTTTAATTAAATACCTTTAATTTAAATTAACTAATCTTTTTTTACCATTCTATTAATCTAATACACAACTATTTACAATATCTTCATCCAATTTTCATTAATTTTAACGCTTAGATTTTTGTTTATACAATTTCGATGTTTATTTCTTATTATTTCTACACTTAACAACAACAACAATCTAAATTTTCTGTTAATTATCTTCGGAAAAAACCCGAAGAATTTGAACTAGATCGGATTTCACTGATTGTATAACAACTAGCTAAGAAAGTTTACACTTATGTGTGAAGAATGCACCGTCATCGTCAACAAAAGTCGATCAAGTGTCAGCTCTCTCACGAAAAGATATAAAAGGGGAGATCAGTGAAAGCTCAGTGCGTCCGCACACGGAAGTCATTCTTGGTACTTGTGTTCGTCGATCTCCATGCCAAGGACTGTGATCCCATCGGAGAAGACACCGAAGACACCACACCTTCCATACAGACGACTCTCCATTTTTCGCCGAGAGGTATTTAGGAAATTTAGATTTTGTCAAAGCGCTCTCTCTCGAACTAGAAATTAGGTCAGCGACATAGTTCCGAAATTCGTCGCCAATTTCTGTAAATATTTTAATATAACCGCATTTAACCTTAGTATTCTTGTAACGTAGATTTAGTGATTCAATAAATGCTTTGTTATTTTGTTAACCTGTCACCTGTCATTTAAAGGACGCCTGCCGACTTGCTCACCTTCCTCGCCACTCGATAAAAAGCCATCCTAACACCCCGAGGTCGGGTTTTACCAGCCTGTGCCGATTAATTTAGTTTAGTTTATTGAACATAATAGGCAGTCGCCTGTTACAAGGGGGGTACATGACGATGATGTAAGATGGAAAATAAACATTCAATAACAAAACTCAAACATATTTCCACTTTAGAATAACTTATAGTATTTAAGATTTTACATTTAAGAGTCTTCTTACACCATTGTAGCAACTGTAAATTTCATTAGTGGTAGCTTGATTAAATTTATTGTACATATGATTAACTAAACTTTGGCTGATGTTTTGATCTCCAGTGATCTCTGATTCTTGATCTTTACTAAGGTCACACCCATAAAATAAATTAAGCTTTGATAGTGTTTTAGCACAACTTGGACAAACGGAGTGTGCAAATTCCAAATATTTACCTTCAAATATTAATCCATTTTGATTCAGTCTCATCTGAATAAAAAATTTTTTTACTTAAAAAGTTAGATTCGTAAAAATATAGTTGTTAATAAACGGATAATTAAAAAGGAAATTATAATAATATTTATTACTTCTCTTACGAACATCTTCAATATCCTGAGTTATGGAACATTCTACAACTCTAAGCATTAATTGATT